>NW_027140867.1:6927026-7231868 GCF_036365525.1 Heterodontus francisci | reverse complement strand
GGCAGGATCACGATACACTGTGAAACCCCAAATACACCTGGCAGGATCCTGATACACTGTGAAAACCCCATTCACATCCGGCAGGATACTGACACACAGTGAAACCCCATGCACACCTGGCAGGATCCTGATAAACTGTGAAACCCCCATACACACTTGGCAGAATTCTGATAAACTGTGAAACCCCCATACACACCTGGCTGGATCCTGATAAACTGTGAAACCCCCATACACACCTGGCAGGATCCTGATAAACTGTGAAACCCCCAAGCACACCTGGCAGGATCCTGATAAACTGTGAAAACCCCATGCACACCTGGCAGGATCCTGATAAACTGTGAAAACCCCATGCACGCCTGGCAGGATCCTGATCTAGTGTGAAAACCCCATACACACCTGGCAGGATCCTGATCCTCTGTGAAACCCCGTACACATCTGGCAGGATCCTGATATATTGTGAAAAACCCATACACACCTGGCAGGATCCTGATCCTCTGTGAAACCCCGCACACATCTGGCAGGATCCTGATCCACTGTGAAAACCCCATACACACCTGGCAGGAACCTGATACTCTGTGAAACCCCTTACACATCTGGCAGGATCCTGATATATTGTGAAAACCCCGCACGCACCTGGACGGACCCTGATCCTCTGTGAAACCCCGTACACACCTGGCAGGATCCTGATCCACTGAGAAAACCCCATACACACCTGGCAGGATCCTGATAAACTGTGAAACACCCATCCATACACACCTGGCAGGATCCTGATAAACTGTGAAACCCCCAGACAGACCTGGCAGGTTCCTGATGCACAGTGAAACCACATTCACTTTTGGCAGCATCCTGATACACTGTGAAACCCCATGCACACCTGGCAGGATCCTGATACACAGTGAAACACCATTCACACCTGGCAGGAATCCTGATACACAGTGAAACCCCATTCACATCTGGCAGGATGCTGATTCACTGTGAAAACCCCCATCCACACATGGCAGGATCCTGATACACTGTGAAAACCCAATTCACACCTGGCAGGATCCTGATACACTGTGAAACCCCCATACACACCTGGCAGGATCCTGATATACTCTGAAACCCCACTTACACCTGGCAGGATTCTGATACACTGTGAAACGCCCACACACACCTGGCAGGATCCTGATACACTGTGAAACCCCACTCCTACCTGGCAGGATTCTGATACACTGTGAAACCCCCATACACACCTGGCAGGATTCTGATACACTGTGAAACCCCCATAGGCATCTGGCAGGATCCTGATACACTGTGAAACCCCAGACACATCTGGCAGGATCCTGATGCACTGCGAAATCCCCAAACACACCTGGCAGGATCCTGATCAACTGTGAAGCCCCATACACAGCTGGCAGGATCCTGATCCACAGTGAAAACCCCATACACACCTGGAAGGATCCTGATAAACACTGAAACCCCCATACACACCTGGCAGAATCCAGATAAACTGTGAAACCCCCATACACACCTGGCAGGATCCTGATAAACTGTGAAACCCCCATACACACCTGGCAGGATCCTGATAAACTGTGAAAAATTCATGCACACCTGGCAGGATCCTGATAAACTGTGAAAACCCCATGCACACCTGGCAGGATCCTGATACTCTGTGAAACCAGCTGACACACCTGGCAGAATCCTGATATATTGTGAAAACACCGGACATACCTGGCAGGATCCTGATTCTCTGTGAAACCCCGTACACGTCTGGCAGGATCCTGACATATTGTGAAAACCCCGTACACACCTGGCAGGATCCTGAGCCTCTGTGAAAACCCGTACAATCTGGCAGGATCCTGATATATTGTGAAAACCCCGTACACACCTGGCAGGATCCTGATCCTCTGTGAAACCCCGTACACATCTGGCAGGATCCTGATATATTGTGAAAAACCCATACACACCTGACAGGATCCTGATCCTCTGTGAAACCCCGCACAAATCTGGCAGGATCCTGATCCACTGTGAAAACCCCATACACAACTGGCAGGAACCTGATACTCTGTGAAACCCCGCACACATCTGGCAGGATCCTGATATATTGTGAAAACCCCGTACACACCTGGACGGATCCTGATCCTCTGTGAAACCCCGTACACACCTGGCAGGATCCTGATCCACTGTGAAAACCCCATACACACCTGGCAGGATCCTGATAAACTGTGAAACACCCATCCATACACACCTGGCAGGATCCTGATAAACTGTGACACCCCCATACACACCTGGCAGGTTCCTGATGCACAGTGAAACCACATTCATATCTGGCAGCATCCTGATACACTGTGAAACCCCATGCACACCTGGCAGGATCCTGATACACAGTGAAACCCCATTCACACCTGGGAGGAATCCTGATACACAGTGAAACCCCATTCACATCTGGCAGGATGCTGATACACTGTGAAACCCCATACACACCTGGCAGGATCCTGATACGCTGTGAAAACCCCCATCCACACCTTGCAGGATCACGATACACTGTGAAACCCCAAACACACCTGGCAGGATCCTGATACACTGTGAAAACCCCATTCACATCCGGCAGGATACTGACACACAGTGAAACCCCATACACACCTGGCAGGATCCTGATAAACTGTGAAACCCCCATACACACTTGGCAGAATCCTGATAAACTGTGAAACCCCCATACACACCTGGCTGGATCCTGATAAACTGTGAAACCCCCATACACACCTGGCAGGATCCTGATAAACTGTGAAACCCCCATACACACCTGGCAGGATCCTGATAAACTGTGAAAACCACATGCACACCTGGCAGGATCCTGATAAACTGTGAAAACCCCATGCACGCCTGGCAGGATCCTGATCTAGTGTGAAAACCCCATACACACCTGGCAGGATCCTGATCCTCTGTGAAACCCCGTACACATCTGGCAGGATCCGGATATATTGTGAAAAACCCATACACACCTGGCAGGATCCTGATCCTCTGTGAAACCCCGCACACATCTGGCAGGATCCTGATCCACTGTGAAAACCCCATACACACCTGGCAGGAACCTGATACTCTGTGAAACCCCTTACACATCTGGCAGGATCCTGATATATTGTGAAAACCCCGCACGCACCTGGACGGACCCTGATCCTCTGTGAAACCCCGTACACACCTGGCAGGATCCTGATCCACTGAGAAAACCCCATACACACCTGGCAGGATCCTGATAAACTGTGAAACACCCATCCATACACACCTGGCAGGATCCTGATAAACTGTGAAACCCCCAGACAGACCTGGCAGGTTCCTGATGCACAGTGAAACCACATTCACATCTGGCAGCATCCTGATACACTGTGAAACCCCATGCACACCTGGCAGGATCCTGATACACAGTGAAACACCATTCACACCTGGCAGGAATCCTGATACACAGTGAAACCCCATTCACATCTGGCAGGATGCTGATACACTGTGAAAACCCCCATCCACACATGGCAGGATCCTGATACACTGTGAAAACCCAATTCACACCTGGCAGGATCCTGATACACTGTGAAACCCCCATACACACCTGGCAGGATCCTGATACACTCTGAAACCCCACTTACACCTGGCAGGATTCTGATACACTGTGAAACGCCCACACACACCTGGCAGGATCCTGATACACTGTGAAACCCCACTCCTACCTGGCAGGATTCTGATACACTGTGAAACCCCCATACACACCTGGCAGGATTCTGATACACTGTGAAACCCCCATAGGCATCTGGCAGGATCCTGATACACTGTGAAACCCCAGACACATCTGGCAGGATCCTGATGCACTGCGAAATCCCCAAACACACCTGGCAGGATCCTGATCAACTGTGAAGCCCCATACACAGCTGGCAGGATCCTGATCCACAGTGAAAACCCCATACACACCTGGAAGGATCCTGATAAACTCTGAAACCCCCATGCACACCTGGCAGAATCCAGATAAACTGTGAAACCCCCATACACACCTGGCAGGATCCTGATAAACTGTGAAACCCCCATACACACCTGGCAGGATCCTGATAAACTGTGAAAAATTCATGCACACCTGGCAGGATCCTGATAAACTGTGAAAACCCCATGCACACCTGGCAGGATCCTGATACTCTGTGAAACCAGCTGACACACCTGGCAGAATCCTGATATATTGTGAAAACACCGGACATACCTGGCAGGATCCTGATTCTCTGTGAAACCCCGTACACGTCTGGCAGGATCCTGACATATTGTGAAAACCCCGTACACACCTGGCAGGATCCTGAGCCTCTGTGAAAACCCGTACAATCTGGCAGGATCCTGATATATTGTGAAAACCCCGTACACACCTGGCAGGATCCTGATCCTCTGTGAAACCCCGTACACATCTGGCAGGATCCTGATATATTGTGAAAAACCCATACACACCTGACAGGATCCTGATCCTCTGTGAAACCCCGCACAAATCTGGCAGGATCCTGATCCACTGTGAAAACCCCATACACAACTGGCAGGAACCTGATACTCTGTGAAACCCCGCACACATCTGGCAGGATCCTGATATATTGTGAAAACCCCGTACACACCTGGACGGATCCTGATCCTCTGTGAAACCCCGTACACACCTGGCAGGATCCTGATCCACTGTGAAAACCCCATACACACCTGGCAGGATCCTGATAAACTGTGAAACACCCATCCATACACACCTGGCAGGATCCTGATAAACTGTGACACCCCCATACACACCTGGCAGGTTCCTGATGCACAGTGAAACCACATTCATATCTGGCAGCATCCTGATACACTGTGAAACCCCATGCACACCTGGCAGGATCCTGATACACAGTGAAACCCCATTCACACCTGGCAGGAATCCTGATACACAGTGAAACCCCATTCACATCTGGCAGGATGCTGATACACTGTGAAACCCCATACACACCTGGCAGGATCCTGATACGCTGTGAAAACCCCCATCCACACCTGGCAGGATCACGATACACTGTGAAACCCCAAACACACCTGGCAGGATCCTGATACACTGTGAAAACCCCATTCACATCCGGCAGGATACTGACACACGGTGAAACCCCATACACACCTGGCAGGATCCTGATAAACTGTGAAACCCCCATACACACTTGGCAGAATCCTGATAAACTGTGAAACCCCCATACACACCTGGCTGGATCCTGATAAACTGTGAAACCCCCATACACACCTGGCAGGATCCTGATAAACTGTGAAACCCCCATACACACCTGGCAGGATCCTGATAAACTGTGAAAACCCCATGCACACCTGGCAGGATCCTGATAAACTGTGAAAACCCCATGCACGCCTGGCAGGATCCTGATCTAGTGTGAAAACCCCATACACACCTGGCAGGATCCTGATCCTCTGTGAAACCGCGTACACATCTGGCAGGATCCTGATATATTGTGAAAAACCCATACACACCTGGCAGGATCCTGATCCTCTGTGAAACCCCGCACACATCTGGCAGGATCCTGATCCACTGTGAAAACCCCATACACACCTGGCAGGAACCTGATACTCTGTGAAACCCCTTACACATCTGGCAGGATCCTGATATATTGTGAAAACCCCGCACGCACCTGGACGGACCCTGATCCTCTGTGAAACCCCGTACACACCTGGCAGGATCCTGATCCACTGAGAAAACCCCATACACACCTGGCAGGATCCTGATAAACTGTGAAACACCCATCCATACACACCTGGCAGGATCCTGATAAACTGTGAAACCCCCAGACAGACCTGGCAGGTTCCTGATGCACAGTGAAACCACATTCACATCTGGCAGCATCCTGATACACAGTGAAACCCCATGCACACCTGGCAGGATCCTGATACACAGTGAAACACCATTCACACCTGGCAGGAATCCTGATACACAGTGAAACCCCATTCACATCTGGCAGGATGCTGATACACTGTGAAAACCCCCATCCACACATGGCAGGATCCTGATACACTGTGAAAACCCAATTCACACCTGGCAGGATCCTGATACACTGTGAAACCCCCATACACACCTGGCAGGATCCTGATACACTCTGAAACCCCACTTACACCTGGCAGGATTCTGATACACTGTGAAACGCCCACACACACCTGGCAGGATCCTGATACACTGTGAAACCCCACTCACACCTGGCAGGATTCTGATACACTGTGAAACCCCCATACACACCTGGCAGGATTCTGATACACTGTGAAACCCCCATAGGCATCTGGCAGGATCCTGATACACTGTGAAACCCCACTCACACCTGGGAGGATTCTGATACACTGTGAAATCCCAGACACACCTGGCAGGATCCTGATATACTGTGAAACCCCATACACACCTGGCAGGATCCTGGCACACAGTGAAAACCCATACACAACCGATAGGAACCTGATCCACTGAGAAAATCCCGTACACACCTGGCAGAATCCTGATACACTGTGAAAACCCCATACACACCTGGCAGGTTCCTGATACACTGTGAAACCCCCATACACTCCTGGCAGGATCCTGATACACTGTGAAACCCCAGACACATCTGGCAGGATCCTGATGCACTGTGAGATCCCCAAACACACCTGGCAGGATCCTGATCAACTGTGAAGCCCCATACACAACTGGCAGGATCCTGATCCACAGTGAAAACCCCATACACACCTGGAAGGATCCTGATAAACTGTGAAACCCCCATACACACCTGGCAGGATCCTGATAAACTGTGAAACCCCCATACACACTTGGCAGAATCCTGATAAACTGCGAAACCCCCATACACACCTGGCAGGATCCTGATAAACTGTGAAACCCCCATACACACCTGGCAGGATCCTGATAAACTGTGAAAACCCCATGCACACCTGGCAGGATCCTGATAAACTGTGAAAACCCCATGCACACCTGGCAGGATCCTGATCTAGTGTGAAAACCCCATACACACCTGGCAGGATCCTGATATATTGTGAAAACACCGGACATACCTGGCAGGATCCTGATTCTCTGTGAAACCCCGTACACGTCTGGCAGGATCCTGATATATTGTGAAAACCCCGTACACACCTGGCAGGATCCTGAGACTCTGTGAAAACCCGTACACATCTGGCAGGATCCTGATATATTGTGAAAACCCCGTACACACCTGGCAGGATCCTGATCCTCTGTGAAACCCCGTACACATCTGGCAGGATCCTGATATATTGTGAAAAACCCATACACACCTGGCAGGATCCTGATCCTCTGTGAAACCCCGCACACATCTGGCAGGATCCTGATCCACTGTGAAAACCCCATACACACCTGGCAGGAACCTGATACTCTGTGAAACCCCGTACACATCTGGCAGGATCCTGATATATTGTGAAAACCCCGTACACACCTGGACGGATCCTGATCCTCTGTGAAACCCCGTACACACCTGGTAGGATCCTGATCCACTGTGAAAACCCCATACACACCTGGCAGGATCCTGATAAACTGTGAAACACCCATCCATACACACCTGGCAGGATCCTGATAAACTGTGAAACCCCCAAACACACCTGGCAGGTTCCTGATGAACAGTGAAACCACATTCACATCTGGCAGCATCCTGATACACTGTGAAACCCCATGCACACCTGGCAGGATCCTGATACACAGTGAAATCCCATTCACACCTGGCAGGAATCCTGATACACAATGAAACCCCATTCACATCTGGCAGGATGCTGATACACTGTGAAACCCCATACACACCTGGCAGGATCCTGATACGCTGTGAAAACCCCCATCCACACCTGGCAGGATCACGATACACTGTGAAACCCCAGACACATCTGGCAGGATCCTGATGCACTGTGAAATCCCCAAACACACCTGGCAGGATCCTGTTCAACTGTGAAGCCCCATACACAGCTGGCAGGATCCTGATCCACAGTGAAAACCCCATACACACCTGGAAGGATCCTGATAAACTGTGAAACCCCCATACACACCTGGCAGAATCCTGATAAACTGTGAAACCCCCATACACACCTGGCAGGTTCCTGATGCACAGTGAAACCACATTCACATCTGGCAGCATCCTGATACACTGTGAAACCCCATGCACACCTGGCAGGATCCTGATACACAGTGAAACCCCATTCACACCTGGCAGGATCCTGATACACTGTGAAAAACCCAGTCACATCCTGCAGGATACTGACACACAGTGAAACCCCATACACACCTGGCAGGATCCTGATCCTCTGTGAAATCCCCATACACACCTAGAAGGATCCTGAAACACTGTGATACCCCATGCAGACCAGGCAGGATCCTGATAAACTGTGAAACCCACATACACACCTGGCAGCATTCTGATGCACTGTGAAACACACATACTCACCTGGCAGGTTGCTGATACAATGTGAAAACCCCATGCACACCAGGCAGGATCCTGATAAACTGTGAAACCCACATACACACCTGGCAGGATCTTGATACACTGTGAAAACCCCATGCACACCAGGCAGGATCATGATAAACTGTGAAACCCCATACACACGTGGCAGGATCCTGATACACTGTGAAAACCCCATACACACCTGGCAGGATCCTGATCCAATGTGAAAACCCCATACACACCTGGCAGGATCCTGATACACTGTGAAAACCCCATACACACCCTGCAGGATCCTGATACACTGTGAAAACCCAATACACACCTGGCTGGATCCTGATCCACTGCGAAAAACCCATGCACACCTGGCAGGATGCTGATAAACTGTGAATCCCCCATACGCACCTGGCAGGATCCTGATAAACGGTGATACCCCCATACACACCAGGCCGGATCCTGATACACTGTGAAAACCCCACACACGTGGCAGGATCCTGATGAACTGTGAAACCCCCATGCACACCAGGCAGGATCCTGATACACTGTGAAACACCCACACACAAGTGGCAGGATCCTGATCCACTGTGAAACCCCATGCAAACCAGGCAGGATACTGATAAACTGTGAAACCCACATCCACACCTGGCAGGATCCTGATACACTGTGAAACCCACATACACACCTGGCAGGATCCTGATACACTGTGAAAAACCCATACACACCAGGCAGGGTCTTGATAAACTGTGAAACCCACATACACACCTGGCAGGATCCTGATACACTGTGAAAACCCCATACAGACCAGGCAGGATCCTGATAAACTGTGAAACCCCATACACACGTGGCAGCATCCTGATACACTGTGAAAACCCCATGCACACCTGGCAGAATCCTGATCCACTGTGAAAACCCCATACACACCTGGCAGGATCCAGATCCACTGTGAAAACCCCTTACACACTTGACAGGATCCTGATACACTGTGAAAACACCATACACACCTGGCAGGATTCTGAAACACTGTGAAAACCCCATACACACCTGGCAGGATCCTGATCCTCTGTGAAAACCCCTTACAATCCTGGCAGGATGCTGATGCACAGTGAAACCCCATTCACATCTGGCAGGATCCTGATGCACAGTGAAACCCCATTCGCAAATGGCATGATCCTGTTACACTGTGAAACCCCATACGTACCTGGCAGGATCCTGATGCACTGTGGAACCCCATACACACCTGGCAGGATCCTGATACACTTTGAAACCCCATACACACCTGGCAGGATCCTGATACACTGTGAAAACCCCATACACACCTGGCAGAATCCTGATATATTGTGAAAACACCGGACATACCTGGCAGGATCCTGATTCTCTGTGAAACCCCGTACACGTCTGGCAGGATCCTGATATATTGTGAAAACCCCGTACACACCTGGCAGGATCCTGAGACTCTGTGAAAACCCGTACACATCTGGCAGGATCCTGATATATTGTGAAAACCCCGTACACACCTGGCAGGATCCTGATCCTCTGTGAAACCCCGTACACATCTGGCAGGATCCTGATATATTGTGAAAAACCCATACACACCTGGCAGGATCCTGATCCTCTGTGAAACCCCGCACACATCTGGCAGGATCCTGATCCACTGTGAAAACCCCATACACACCTGGCAGGAACCTGATACTCTGTGAAACCCCGTACACATCTGGCAGGATCCTGATATATTGTGAAAACCCCGTACACACCTGGACGGATCCTGATCCTCTGTGAAACCCCGTACACACCTGGTAGGATCCTGATCCACTGTGAAAACCCAAGACACACCTGGCAGGATCCTGATAAACTGTGAAACACCCATCCATACACACCTGGCAGGATCCTGATAAACTGTGAAACCCCCATACACACCTGGCAGGTTCCTGATGCACAGTGAAACCACATTCACATCTGGCAGCATCCTGATACACTGTGAAACCCCATGCACAACTGGCAGGATCCTGATACACAGTGAAACCCCATTCACACCTGGCAGGAATCCTGATACACAATGAAACCCCATTCACATCTGGCAGGATGCTGATACACTGTGAAACCCCATACACACCTGGCAGGATCCTGATACGCTGTGAAAACCCCCATCCACACCTGGCAGGATCACGATACACTGTGAAACCCCAAACACACCTGGCAGGATCCTGATACACTGTGAAAACGCCAGTCACATCCGGCAGGATACTGACACACAGTGAAACCCCATACACACATGGCAGGATCCTGATCCTCTGTGAAATCCCCATACACACCTAGAAGGATCCTGAAACACTGTGATACCCCATGCAGACCAGGCAGGATCCTGATAAACTGTGAAACCCACATACACACCTGGCAGGATCCTGATGCACTGTGAAACACACATACTCACCTGGCAGGATGTTGATACAATGTGAAAACCCCATGCACACCAGGCAGGATCCTGATAAACTGTGAAACCCACATACACACCTGGCAGGATCCTGATACACTGTGAAAACCCCATGCACACCAGGCAGGATCATGATAAACTGTGAAACCCCATACACACGTGGCAGGATCCTGATACACTGTGAAAACCCCATACACACCTGGCAGGATCCTGATACACTGTGAAAACCCAATACACACCTGGCTGGATCCTGATCCACTGCGAAAAACCCATGCACACCTGGCAGGATGCTGATAAACTGTGAATCCCCCATACGCACCTGGCAGGATCCTGATAAACGGTGATACCCCCATACACACCAGGCCGGATCCTGATACACTGTGAAAACCCCATACACACGTGGCAGGATCCTGATGAACTGTGAAACCCCCATGCACACCAGGCAGGAACCTGATACACTGTGAAACACCCACACACACGTGGCAGGATCCTGATCCATTGTGAAACCCCATGCAAACCAGGCAGGATACTGATAAACTGTGAAACCCACATCCACACCTGGCAGGATCCTGATACACTGTGAAACCCACATACACACCTGGCAGGATCCTGATACACTGTGAAAAACCCATACACATCAGGCAGTGTCTTGATAAACTTTGAAACCCACATACACACCTGGCAGGATCCTGATACACTGTGAAAACCCCATACAGACCAGGCAGGATCCTGATAAACTGTGAAACCCCATACACACGTGGCAGCATCCTAATACACTGTGAAAACCCCATGCACACCTGGCAGAATCCTGATCCACTGTGAAAACCCCATACACACGTGGCAGGATCCTGATCCACTGTGAAAACCCCTTACACACTTGACAGGATCCTGATACACTGTGAAAACCCCATACACACCTGGCAGGATTCTGATACACTGTGAAAACCCCATACACACCTGGCAGGATCCTGATCCTCTGTGAAAACCCCTTACAATCCTGGCAGGATGCTGATGCACAGTGAAACCCCATTCACATCTGGCAGGATCCTGATGCACAGTGAAACCCCATTCACAAATGGCTGGATCCTGTTACACTGTGAAACCCCAGACGCACCTGGCAGGATCCTGATGCACTGTGGAACCCCATACACACCTGGCAGGATCCTGATACACTTTGAAACCCCATACACACCTGGCAGGATCCTGATACACTGTGAAAACCCCATACACACCTGGCAGGATCCTGATCAACTGTGAAAACTCCATACACACCTGGCAGGACGCTGATAAACTGTGAAAACCCCATACACACCTGGCAGGATCCTGATACACTGTGAAATCCCATACACATCAGGCAGGATCCTGATACACTGTGAAACCCCAGACACATTTGGCAGGATCCTGATGCACTGTGAAAACCCCATACACAACTGGCAGGTCGCTGATAAATTGTGAAAACCCCATACACACCTGGCAGCACCCTGATACACTGTGAAAACCCCATACCCTCCTGGCAGGAACCTGATACACTGTGAAAACCCCATACACACCTGGCAGGAACCTGATGCACTGTGAAAACCCCATACACTCCTGGCAGGATCCTGATCCAATGTGAAACCCCATACACACCTGGCAGTATCCTGATCCACTGTGAAACCCCATACACACCTGGCAGGATCCTGATACACTGTGAAAACCCCATACACAACTGGCAGGATCCTGATCCACTGTGAAACCCCCATACACATCTGGCAGGATCCTGATACACTGTGAAATCCCATAGACATCAGGCAGGATCCTGATACACTGTGAAACCCCAGACACATTTGGCAGGATCCTGATGCACTGTGAAAACCCCATACACAACTGGCAGGGCCCTGATCCACTGTGAAAACCCCATATGCACCGGGCAGGATCCTGATCCACTGTGAAACCCCCATACACACCTGGCATGATCCTGATACACTGTGAAACCCCATACACACCTGGCAGGACCCTGATGCACTGTGAAACCCCATACACACCTGACAGGATACTGATACACTGTGAAAACCCCAAACACACCTGGCAGGATCCTGATACACTGTGAAAACCCCACACACACCAGGCAGGATCCTGATAAACTGTGAAACCCCATACACACGTGGCAGCATCCTGATACACTGTGAAAAACCCATACACACCTGGCAGGATCCTGATCCACTGTGAAAACCCCATGCACACCTGGCAGGATCCTGATCCACTGTGAAAACCCCATACACTCTTGGCAGGATCCTGATACACTGTGAAAACCCCATGCACACTTGGCAGGATACTGATACACTGTGAAAACCCCAAACACACCTGGCAGGATCCTGATCCACTGTGAAAACCCCATACACACTTGGCAGGATCCTGATACACTGTGAAAACCCCATGCACACTTGGCAGGATCCTGATACACTGTGAAAACCCCATACACACCTGGCAGGATCCTGATCCACTGTGAAACCCCCACACACACCTGGCAGGATCCTGATAAACTGTGAAACCCCCATACACACCTGGCAGGATCCTGATAAACTGTGAAAACCCCATGCACACCTGGCAGGATACTGATAAACTGTGAAAACCCCATGCACACCTGGCAGAATCCTGATATATTGTGAAAACACCGGACATACCTGGCAGGATCCTGATTCTCTGTGAAACCCCGTGCACGTCTGGCAGGATCCTGATATATTGTGATAACCCCGTACACACCTGGCAGGATCCTGAGCCTCTGTGAAAACCCGTACACATCTGGCAGGATCCTGATCCTCTGTGAAACCCCGTACACATCTGGCAGGATCCTGATATATTGTGAAAAACCCATACACACCTGGCAGGAACCTGATACTCTGTGAAACCCCGTACACATCTGGCAGGATCCTGATATATTGTGAAAACCCCGTACATACCTGGACGGATCCTGATCCTCTGTGAAACCCCGTACACACCTGGCAGGATCCTGATCCACTGTGAAAACCCCATACACACCTGGCAGGATCCTGATAAACTGTGAAACACCCATCCATACACACCTGGCAGGATCCTGATAAACTGTGAAACCCCCATACACACCTGGCAGGTTCCTAATGCACAGTGAAACCACATTCACATCTGGCAGCATCGTGATACACTGTGAATCCCCATGCACACCTGGCAGGATCCTGATACACAGTGAAACCCCATTCACACCTGGCAGGAATCCTGATACACAGTGAAACCCCATTCACATCTGGCAGGATGCTGATACACTGTGAAACCCCATACACACCTGGCAGGATCCTGATACGCTCTGAAAACCCCCATCCACACCTGGCAGGTTCACGATACACTGTGAAAACCCCATTCACATCCGGCAGGATACTGACACACAGTGAAACCCCATACACACCTGGCAGGATCCTGATCCTCTGTGAAACCCCCATACACACCGAGAAGGATCCTGAAACACTGTGATACCCCATGCAGACCAGGCAGGATCCTGATAAACTGTGAAACCCACATACACACCTGGCAGGATGCTGATACAATGTGAAAACCCCATGCACACCAGGCAGGATCCTGATAAACTGTGAAACCCACATACACACCTGGCAGGATCCTGATACACTGTGAAAACCCCATGCACACCAGGCAGGATCATGATAAACTGTGAAACCCCATACACACGTGGCAGGATCCTGATACACTGTGAAAACCCCGTACACACCTGGCAGGATCCTGATCCAATGTGAAAACCCCTTACACACCTGGCAGGTTCCTGATACACTGTGAAAACCCCATACACACCCTGCAGGATCCTGATACACTGTGAAAACCCCATACACACCTGGCTGGATCCTGATCCACTGCGGAAAACCCATGCACACCTGGCAGGATGCTGATAAATTGTGAATCCCCCATACGCACCTGGCAGGATCCTGAAAAACGGTGATACCCCCATACACACCAGGCCGGATCCTGATACACTGTGAAAACCCCATACACACGTGGCAGGATCCTGATGAACTGTGAAACCCCCATGCACACCAGGCAGGATCCTGATACACTGTGAAACACCCACACACACGTGGCAGTATCCTGATCCACTGTGAAACCCCATGCAAACCAGACAGGATCCTGATAAACTGTGAAACCCACATCCACACCTGGCAGGATCCTGATACACTGTGAAACCCACATACACACCTGGCAGGATCCTGATACACTGTGAAAAACCCATACACACCAGGCAGGGTCTTGATAAACTGTGAAACCCACATACACACCTGGCAGGATCCTGATACACTGTGAAAACCCCATACAGACCAGGCAGGATCCTGATAAACTGTGAAACCCCATACGCACGTGGCAGCATCCTGATACACTGTGAAAACCCCATACACACCTGGCAGAATCCTGATCCACTGTGAAAACCCCATACACACCTGGCAGGAACCTGATCCACTGTGAAAACCCCTTACACACTTGGTAGGATCCTGATACACTGTGAAAACCCCATACACACCTGGCAGGATTCTGATACACTGTGAAACCCCATACACACCTGGCAGGATCCTGATCCTCTGTGAAAACCCCTTACAATCCTGGCAGGATGCTGATGCACAGTGAAACCCCATTCACATCTGGCAGGATCCTGATGCACAGTGAAACCCCATTCACATATGGCAGGATCCTGATACACTGTGAAACCCAATACACACCTGGCTGGATCCTGATCCACTGATAAAACCCCATGCACACCTGGCAGGATGCTGATAAACTGTGAAACCCCCATACGCACCTGGCAGGATCCTGATAAACGGTGATACCCCCATACACACCAGGCCGTATCCTGATACGCTGTGAAAACCCCATACACACGTGGCAGGATCCTGATGAACTGTGAAACCCCCATGCACACCAGGCAGGATCCTGATACACTGTGAAACACCCACACACACGTGGCAGGATCCTGATCCACTGTGAAACCACATGCAAACCAGGCAGGATCCTGATAAACTGTGAAACTCACATACACACCTGGCAGGATCCTGATACACTGTGAAACCCACATACACACCTGGCAGGATCCTGATACACTGTGAAAAACCCATACACACCAGGCAGGGTCTTGATAAACTGTGAAACCCACATACACACCTGGCAGATCCTGATACACTGTGAAAACCCCATACAGACCAGGCAGGATCCTGATAAACTGTGAAACCCCATACACACGTGGCAGGATCCTGATACACTGTGAAAACCCCATACACACCTGGCAGGATCCTGATCCACTGTGAAAACCCCTTACACACTTGGCAGGATCCTGATACAGTGTGAAAACCCCATACACACCTGGCAGGATCCTGATTCTCGGTGAAAACCCCTTACAATCCTGGCAGGATGCTGATGCACAGTGAAACCCCATTCCCATCTGGCAGGATCCTGATGCACAGTGAAACCCCATTCACATATGGCAGGATCCTGTTACACTGTGAAACCCCATACGCACCTGGCAGGATCCTGATGCACTGTGAAACCCCATACACACCTGGCAGGATCCTGATACACTTTGAAACCCCATATACACCTGGCAGGATCCTGATACACTGTGAAAACCCCATACACTCCTGGCAGGATCCTGATCAACTGTGAAAACTCCATACACACCTGGCAGGACGCTGATAAACTGTGAAAACCCCATACACACCTGGCAGCACCCTGATACACTGTGAAAACCCCATACCCTCCTGGCAGGAACCTGATACACTGTGAAAACCCCATACACACCTGGCAGGAACCTGATGCGCTGTGAAAACCCCATACACTCCTGGCAGGATCCTGATCCAATGTGAAACCCCATACACACCTGGCAGTATCCTGATCCACTGTGAAACCCGATACACACCTGGCAGGATCCTGATACACTGTGAAAACCCCATACACAACTGGCAGGATCCTGATCCACTGTGAAACCCCCAAACACATCTGGCAGGATCCTGATACACTGTGAAATCCCATACACATCAGGCAGGATCCTGATACACTGTGAAACCCCAGACACATTTGGCAGGATCCTGATGCACTGTGAAAACCCCATACACACCTGGCAGGACCCTGACACACTGTGAAAACCCCATATGCACCTGGCAGTATCCTGATCCACTGTAAAACCCCCGTACACACCTGGCATGATCCTGATACACTGTGAAACCCCATACACACCTGGCAGGATCCTGATACACTGTGAAACCCCATACACACCTGGCAGGATCCTGATACACTGAGAAAACCCCATACACACCTGGCAGGACTCTGATACACCGTGAATCCCCGTATACACCTGGCTGGATCCTGATACACTGTGAAAACCCCATACACACCTGGCAGGACCCTGATACACTGTGAAACCCCCATACACACCTGGCAGGAACCTGATACTCTGTGAAACCCCGTACACATCTGGCAGGATCCTGATATATTGTGAAAACCCCGTACACACCTGGACGGATCCTGATCCTCTGTGAAACCCCGTACTACCTGGCAGGATCCTGATCCACTGTGAAAACCCCATACACACCTGGCAGGATCCTGATAAACTGTGAAACACCCATCCATACACACCTGGCAGGATCCTGATAAACTGTGAAACCCCCATACACACCTGGCAGGTTCCTAATGCACAGTGAAACCACATTCACATCTGGCAGCATCGTGATACACTGTGAATCCCCATGCACACCTGGCAGGATCCTGATACACAGTGAAACCCCATTCACACCTGGCAGGAATCCTGATACACAGTGAAACCCCATTCACATCTGGCAGGATGCTGATACACTGTGAAACCCCATACACACCTGGCAGGATCCTGATACGCTCTGAAAACCCCCATCCACACCTGGCAGGTTCACGATACACTGTGAAAGCCCCATTCACATCCGGCAGGATACTGACACACAGTGAAACCCCATACACACCTGGCAGGATCCTGATCCTCTGTGAAACCCCCATACACACCGAGAAGGATCCTGAAACACTGTGATACCCCATGCAGACCAGGCAGGATCCTGATAAACTGTGAAACCCACATACACACCTGGCAGGATGCTGATACAATGTGAAAACCCCATGCACACCAGGCAGGATCCTGATAAACTGTGAAACCCACATACACACCTGGCAGGATCCTGATACACTGTGAAAACCCCATGCACACCAGGCAGGATCATGATAAACTGTGAAACCCCATACACACGTGGCAGGATCCTGATACACTGTGAAAACCCCGTACACACCTGGCAGGATCCTGATCCAATGTGAAAACCCCTTACACACCTGGCAGGATCCTGATACACTGTGAAAACCCCATACACACCCTGCAGGATCCTGATACACTGTGAAAACCCCATACACACCTGGCTGGATCCTGATCCACTGCGGAAAACCCATGCACACCTGGCAGGATGCTGATAAATTGTGAATCCCCCATACGCACCTGGCAGGATCCTGAAAAACGGTGATACCCCCATACACACCAGGCCGGATCCTGATACACTGTGAAAACCCCATACACACGTGGCAGGATCCTGATGAACTGTGAAACCCCCATGCACACCAGGCAGGATCCTGATACACTGTGAAACACCCACACACACGTGGCAGTATCCTGATCCACTGTGAAACCCCATGCAAACCAGACAGGATCCTGATAAACTGTGAAACCCACATCCACACCTGGCAGGATCCTGATACACTGTGAAACCCACATACACACCTGGCAGGATCCTGATACACTGTGAAAAACCCATACACACCAGGCAGGGTCTTGATAAACTGTGAAACCCACATACACACCTGGCAGGATCCTGATACACTGTGAAAACCCCATACAGACCAGGCAGGATCCTGATAAACTGTGAAACCCCATACACAAGTGGCAGCATCCTGATACACTGTGAAAACCCCATACACACCTGGCAGAATCCTGATCCACTGTGAAAACCCCATACACACCTGGCAGGAACCTGATCCACTGTGAAAACCCCTTACACACTTGGTAGGATCCTGATACACTGTGAAAACCCCATACACACCTGGCAGGATTCTGATACACTGTGAAACTCCATACACACCTGGCAGGATCCTGATCCTCTGTGAAAACCCCTTACAATCCTGGCAGGATGCTGATGCACAGTGAAACCCCATTCACATCTGGCAGGATCCTGATGCACAGTGAAACCCCATTCACATATGGCAGGATCCTGATACACTGTGAAACCCAATACACACCTGGCTGGATCCTGATCCACTGATAAACCCCATGCACACCTGGCAGGATGCTGATAAACTGTGAAACCCCCATACGCACCTGGCAGGATCCTGATAAACGGTGATACCCCCATACACACCTGGCCGGATCCTGATACGCTGTGAAAACCCCATACACACGTGGCAGGATCCTGATGAACTGTGAAACCCCCATGCACACCAGGCAGGATCCTGATACACTGTGAAACACCCACACACACGTGGCAGGATCCTGATCCACTGTGAAACCACATGCAAACCAGGCAGGATCCTGATAAACTGTGAAACTCACATACACACCTGGCAGGATCCTGATACACTGTGAAACCCACATACACACCTGGCAGGATCCTGATACACTGTGAAAAACCCATACACACCAGGCAGGGTCTTGATAAACTGTGAAACCCACATACACACCTGGCAGATCCTGATACACTGTGAAAACCCCATACAGACCAGGCAGGATCCTGATAAACTGTGAAACCCCATACACACGTGGCAGGATCCTGATACACTGTGAAAACCCCATACACACCTGGCAGGATCCTGATCCACTGTGAAAACCCCTTACACACTTGGCAGGATCCTGATACAGTGTGAAAACCCCATACACACCTGGCAGGATTCTGATACACTGTTAAAACCCCATACACACCTGGCAGGATCCTGATTCTCGGTGAAAACCCCTTACAATCCTGGCAGGATGCTGATGCACAGTGAAACCCCATTCCCATCTGGCAGGATCCTGATGCACAGTGAAACCCCATTCACATATGGCAGGATCCTGTTACACTGTGAAACCCCATACGCACCTGGCAGGATCCTGATGCACTGTGAAACCCCATACACACCTGGCAGGATCCTGATACACTTTGAAACCCCATATGCACCTGGCAGGATCCTGATACACTGTGAAAACCCCATACACTCCTGGCAGGATCCTGATCAACTGTGAAAACTCCATACACACCTGGCAGGACGCTGATAAACTGTGAAAACCCCATACACACCTGGCAGCACCCTGATACACTGTGAAAACCCCATACCCTCCTGGCAGGAACCTGATACACTGTGAAAACCCCATACACACCTGGCAGGAACCTGATGCGCTGTGAAAACCCCATACACTCCTGGCAGGATCCTGATCCAATGTGAAACCCCATACACACCTGGCAGTATCCTGATCCACTGTGAAACCCGATAAACACCTGGCAGGATCCTGATACACTGTGAAAACCCCATACACAACTGGCAGGATCCTGATCCACTGTGAAACCCCCAAACACATCAGGCAGGATCCTGACACACTGTGAAATCCCATACACATCAGGCAGGATCCTGATACACTGTGAAACCCCAGACACATTTGGCAGGATCCTGATGCACTGTGAAAACCCCATACACACCTGGCAGGACCCTGATACACTGTGAAAACCCCATATGCACCTGGCAGTATCCTGATCCACTGTAAAACCCCCGTACACACCTGGCAGGATCCTGATACACTGTGAAACCCCATACACACCTGGCAGGATCCTGATACACTGTGAAACCCCATACACACCTGGCAGGATCCTGATACACTGAGAAAACCCCATACACACCTGGCAGGACTCTGATACACCGTGAATCCCCGTATACACCTGGCTGGATCCTGATACACTGTGAAAACCCCATACACACCTGGCAGGACCCTGATACACTGTGAAACCCCAGACACACCTAACAGGATACTGATACACTGTGAAAACCCCATAAACACCTGGCAGGATCCTGATACACTGTGAAAACCCCATACACACCTGGCAGGATCCTGATACACTTTGAAACCCCATACACACCTGGCAGGATCTGGATACACTGTGAAAACCCCATACACACCTGGCAGGATCCTGATCAACTGTGAAAACTCCATACACACCTGCCAGGACGCTTATAAACTGTGCCAACCCCATACACACCTGGCAGCACCCTGATACACTGTGAAAACCCCATACACACCTGGCAGGAACCTGATGCACTGTGAAAACCCCATACACTCCTGGCAGGATCCTGATCCAATGTGAAACCCCATACACACCTGGCAGTATCCTGATCCACTGTGAAACCCCATACACACCTGGCAGGATCCTGATACACTGTGAAAACCCCATACACAACTGGCAGGATCCTGATCCACTGTGAAACCCCCATACACATCTGGCAGGATCCTGATACACTGTGAAATCTCATACACATCAGGGAGGATCCTGATACACTGTGAAACCCCAGACACATTTGGCAGGATCCTGATGCACTGTGAAAACCCCATACACACCTGGCAGGACCCTGATACACTGTGAAAACCCAATATGCACCTGGCAGGATCCTGATCCACTGTGAAACCCCCATACACACCTGGCAGGATCCTGATACACTGAGAAAACCCCATACACACCTGGCAGGATTCTGATACACCGTGAATCCCCGTACACACCTGGCTGGATCCTGATACACTGTGAAAACCCCATACACACCTGGCAAGACCCTGATACACTGTGAAACCCCATACACACCTGACAGGATACTGATACACTGTGAAAACCCCAAACACACCTGGCAGGATCCTGATACACTTTGAAAACCCCATACACACCAGGCAGGATCCTGATAAACTGTGAAACCCCATACACACGTGGCAGCATCCTGATACACTGTGAAAACCCCATACACACCTGGCAGGATCCTGATCCACTGTGAAAACCCCATACACACCTGGCAGGATCCTGATCCACTGTGAAAACCCCATACACACTTGGCAGGATCCTGATACACTGTGAAAACCCCATGCACACTTGGCAGGATCCTGATACACTGTGAAAACCCCATACACACCTGGCAGGATCCTGATCAACTGTGAAAACCCCATACACACCTGGCAGGACGCTTATAAACTGTGAAAACCCCATACACACCTGGCAGCAACCTGATACACTGTGAAAACCCCATACCCTCCTGGCAGGAACCTGATACACTGTGAAAACCCCAAGCACACCTGGCAGGAACCAGATGCACTGTGAAAACCCCATACACTCCTGGCAGGATCCTGATCCAATGTGAAACCCCATACACACCTGGCAGTATCCTGATCCACTGTGAAACCCCATACACACCTGGCAGGATCCTGATACACTGTGAAAACCCCATACACAACTGGCAGGATCCTGATCCACTGTGAAACCTCCATACACATCTGGCAGGATCCTGATACACTGTGAAACCCCAGACACATTTGGCAGGATCCTGATGCACTGTGAAAACCCCATACACACCTGGCAGGACCCTGATCCACTGTGAAAACCCAATATGCACCTGGCAGGATCCTGATCCAGTGTGAAAACCCCATACACACCTGGCAGGATCCTGATACACTGTGAAACCCCATACACACCTGGCAGGATCCTGATACACTGAGAAAACCCCATACACACCTGGCAGGATTCTGATACACCGTGAATCCCCGTATACACCTGGCTGGATCCTGATACACTGTGAAAACCCCATACACAGCTGGCAGGACCCTGATACACTGTGAAACCCCAGAAACACCTGACAGGAAACTGATACACTGTGAAAACCCCAAACACACCTGGCAGCATCCTGATACACTGTGAAACCCCATACACACGTGGCAGCATCCTGATACACTGTGAAAACCCCATACACACCTGGCAGGATTCTGATCCACTGTGAAATCCCATACACATCAGGCAGGATCCTGATACACTGTGAAACCCCAGACACATTTGGCAGGATCCTGATGCACTGTGAAAACCCCATACACACCTGGCAGGACCCTGATACACTGTGAAAACCCCATATGCACCTGGCAGTATCCTGATCCACTGTAAAACCCCCGTACACACCTGGCAGGATCCTGATACACTGTGAAACCCCATACACACCTGGCAGGATCCTGATACACTGTGAAACCCCATACACACCTGGCAGGATCCTGATACACTGAGAAAACCCCATACACACCTGGCAGGACTCTGATACACCGTGAATCCCCGTATACACCTGGCTGGATCCTGATACACTGTGAAAACCCCATAGACACCTGGCAGGACCCTGATACACTGTGAAACCCCAGACACACCTGACAGGATACTGATACACTGTGAAAACCCCATAAACACCTGGCAGGATCCTGATGCACTGTGAAAACCCCATACACACCTGGCAGGATCCTGATACACTTTGAAACCCCATACACACCTGGCAGGATCCTGATACACTGTGAAAACCCCATACACACCTGGCAGGATCCTGATCAACTGTGAAAACTCCATACACACCTGCCAGGACGCTTATAAACTGTGCCAACCCCATACACACCTGGCAGCACCCTGATACACTGTGAAAACCCCATACCCTCCTGGCAGGAACCTGATACACTGTGAAAACCCCATACACACCTGGCAGGAACCTGATGCACTGTGAAAACCCCATACACTCCTGGCAGGATCCTGATCCAATGTGAAACCCCATACACACCTGGCAGTATCCTGATCCACTGTGAAACCCCATACACACCTGGCAGGATCCTGATACACTGTGAAAACCCCATACACAACTGGCAGGATCCTGATCCACTGTGAAACCCCCATACACATCTGGCAGGATCCTGATACACTGTGAAATCTCATACACATCAGGCAGGATCCTGATACACTGTGAAACCCCAGACACATTTGGCAGGATCCTGATGCACTGTGAAAACCCCATACACACCTGGCAGGACCCTGATACACTGTGAAAACCCAATATGCACCTGGCAGGATCCTGATCCACTGTGAAACCCCCATACACACCTGGCAGGATCCTGATACACTGTGAAACCCCATACACACCTGGCAGGATCCTGATACACTGAGAAAACCCCATACACACCTGGCAGGATTCTGATAGACCGTGAATCCCCGTATACACCTGGCTGGATCCTGATACACTGTGAAAACCCCATACACACCTGGCAGGACCCTGATACACTGTGAAACCCCATACACACCTGACAGGATACTGATACACTGTGAAAACCCCAAACACACCTGGCAGGATCCTGATACACTGTGAAAACCCCATACACACCAGGCAGGATCCTGATAAACTGTGAAACCCCATACACACGTGGCAGCATCCTGATACACTGTGAAAACCCCATACACACCTGGCAGGATCCTGATCCACTGTGGAAACCCCATACACACCTGGCAGGATCCTGATCCACTGTGAAAACCCCATACACACTTGGCAGGATCCTGATACACTGTGAAAACCCCATGCACACTTGGCAGGATCCTGATACACTGTGAAAACCCCATACACACCTGGCAGGATCCTGATCAACTGTGAAAACTCCATACACACCTGGCAGGACGCTTATAAACTGTGAAAACCCCATACACACCTGGCAGCACCCTGATACACTGTGAAAACCCCATACCCTCCTGGCAGGAACCTGATACACTGTGAAAACCCCATACACACCTGGCAGGAACCTGATGCACTGTGAAAACCCCATACACTCCTGGCAGGATCCTGATCCAATGTGAAACCCCATACACACCTGGCAGTATCCTGATCCACTGTGAAACCCCATACACACCTGGCAGGATCCTGATACACTGTGAAAACCCCATACACAACTGGCAGGATCCTGATCCACTGTGAAACCCCATACACATCTGGCAGGATCCTGATACACTGTGAAATCTCATACACATCAGGCAGGATCCTGATACACTGTGAAACCCCAGACACATTTGGCAGGATCCTGATGCACTGTGAAAACCCCATACACACCTGGCAGGACCCTGATCCACTGTGAAAACCCAATATGCACCTGGCAGGATCCTGATCCACTGTGAAAACCCCATACACACCTGGCAGGATCCTGATACACTGTGAAACCCCATACACACCTGGCAGGATCCTGATACACTGAGAAAACCCCATACACACCTGGCAGGATTCTGATACACCGTGAATCCCCGTATACACCTGGCTGGATCCTGATACACTGTGAAAACCCCATACACACCTGGCAGGACCCTGATACACTGTGAAACCCCATACACACCTGACAGGATACTGATACACTGTGAAAACCCCAAACACACCTGGCAGGATCCTGATACACTGTGAAAACCCCATACACACCAGGCAGGATCCTGATAAACTGTGAAACCCCATACACACGTGGCAGCATCCTGATACACTGTGAAAACCCCATACACACCTGGCAGGATCCTGATCCACTGTGAAGACCCCATACACACCTGGCAGGATCCTGATCCACTGTGAAAACCCATACACACCTGGCAGGAACCTGATACACTGTGAAACCCCGATATACACCCGGCAGGAGCCTGATACACTGTGAAAACCCCGTACACACCTGGCAGGTTCCTGATTCACAGTGGAACCCCATTCACATCTGGCAGGATCCTGATGCACAGTGAAACCCCATTCACATCTGGCAGGATATTGATACACTGTGAAAACCCCATACACACCAGGCAGGATCCTGATAAACTGTGAAACCCCATACACACGTGGTAGCATCCTGATACACTGTGAAAACCCCATACACACCTGGCAGGATCCTGATCCACTGTGAAAACCCCATGCACACCTGGCAGGATCCTGATCCACTGTGAAAACCCATACACACCTGGCAGGAACCTGATACACTGTGAAACCCCGATATACACCCGGCAGGAGCCTGATACACTGTGAAAACCCCGTACACACCTGGCAGGTTCCTGATTCACAGTGGAACCCCATTCACATCTGGCAGGATCCTGATGCACAGTGAAACCCCATTCACATCTGGCAGGATATTGATACACTGTGAAACCCCATACACACCAGGCAGGATCCTGATAAACTGTGAAACCCCATACACACGTGGTAGCATCCTGATACACTGTGAAAACCCCATACACACCTGGCAGGATCCTGATCCACTGTGAAAACCCCATGCACACCTGGCAGGATCCTGATCCACTGTGAAAACCCCATACACACTTGGCAGGATCCTGATCCACTGTGAAAACCCCATGCACACCTGGCAGGATACTGATCCACTGTGAAAACCCCATACACACTTGGCAGGATCCTGATACACTGTGAAAACCCCATGCACATTGGCAGGATCCTGATACACTGTGAAAACCCCATACACACCTGGCAGGATCCTGATCCACTGTGAAAACCCCATACACACCTGGCAAGATGCTGATAAACTGTGAAACCCCCATACACACCTGGCAGGATCCTGAAAAGCTCTGAAAAACCCATACACATCTGGCAGGATCCTGATATACTGTGAAAACCCATACACACCTGGCAGGAACCTGATACACTGTGAAACCCCGATATACACCCGGCAGGAGCCTGATACACTGTGAAAACCCCGTACACACCTGGCAGGTTCCTGATTCACAGTGGAACCCCATTCACATCTGGCAGGATCCTGATGCACAGTGAAACCCCATTCACATCTGGCAGGATCCTGATACACTGTGAAACCCCATGCACACCTGGCAGGATCCTGATACACTGTGAAACCCCATACACACCTGGCAGGATCCTGATACACTGTGAAACCCCATGCACACCTGGCAGGATCCTGATCCACTGTGAAAACGCCATACACACCTGGCAGTACGCTGAAAAACTGTGAAAACCCCAGACACACCTGGCAGGATCCTGATACACTGTGAAAACCCCATACACACCAGGCAGGATCCTGATGAACTGTGAAACCCCATACACACGTGGCAGCACCTGATACACTGTGAAAACCCCATACACACCTGGCAGGATCTTGATCCACTGTGAAAACCCCATACACACCTGGCAGGATCCTGATCCTCTGTGAAAACCCCATACACAATTGGCAGGATCCTGATACACTGTGAAAACCCCATGCACACTTGGCTTGATCCTGATACACTGTGAAAACCCCATACACACCTGGCAGAATCCTGATCCACTGTGAAAACCCCATACACACCTGGCAAGATGCTGATAAACTGTGAAACCCCCATACACACCTGGCGGGATCCTGAAAAACTCTGAAAACCCATACACACCTGGCAGGATCCTGATACAATGTGAAAACCCCATACATACCCGGCAGGAACATGATACACTGTGAAAACCTCGTACACACCTGGCTGGTTCCTGATGCACAGTGGAACCCCATTCACATCTGGCAGGATCCTGATGCACAGTGAAACCCCATTCACATCTGGCAGGATCCTGATACACTGTGAAACCCCATACACACCTGGGAGGATCCTGATACACTGTGAAACCCAATACACACCTGGCAGGATCCTGATACACTGTGAAACCCCATACACACCTGGCAGGATCGCGATACACTGAGAAACCCCCATGCACACCTGGCAGGATCCTGATCCACTGTGAAAACGCCATACACACCTGGCAGTACGCTGATAAACTGTGAAAACCACAAACCCTCCTGGCAGGAACATGATACACTTTGAAAACCCCATACACACCTGGCAGGATCCTGATATACTGTGAAAACCCATACACACCTGGCAGAATCCTGATACAATGTGAAACCCCCATACACACCCGGCAGGAGCCTGATACTCTGTGAAAACCCCGTACACACCTGGCAGGTTCCTGATGCACAGTGGAACCCCATTCACATGTGGCATGATCCTGATGCAAAGTGAAACCCCATTCACATCTGGCAGGATCCTGATACACTGTGAAACCCCAGACACACCTGGCAGGATCCTGATACACTGTGAAACCCCATACACACCTGGCTGGATCCTGATACACTGTGAAACCCCACACACACCTGGCAGGATCCGGATACACTGTGAAACACCCAGGCACACCTGGCAGGATCCTGATCCACTGTGAAAACGCCATACACACCTGGCAGTACGCTGATAAACTGTGAAAACCCAATGCACAACTTGCAGGATCCTGATACACTGTGAAACCCCATACACACCTGGCAGGATCCTGATACACTGTGAAACCCCATGCACACCAGGCAGGATCCTGATCCACTGTGAAAACCCCATACACACCTGGCAGGATCCTGATCCACTGTGAAAACCC
Organism: Heterodontus francisci; assembly: GCF_036365525.1. NCBI lineage: Eukaryota > Metazoa > Chordata > Chondrichthyes > Heterodontiformes > Heterodontidae > Heterodontus > Heterodontus francisci. The sequence continues at coordinate 7,203,533 of NW_027140867.1, read as the reverse complement.
CATACACACCTGGCAGGATCCTGATCCACTGTGAAAACCCCATACACACTTGGCAGGATCCTGATACACAGTGAGAACCCCATCACACTTGGCAGGATCCTGATACACTGTGAAAACCCCATACACACCTGGCAGGATCCTGATCCACTGTGAAAACCCCATACACATCAGGCAGGATCCTGATACACTGTGAAACCCCAGACACATTTGGCAGGATCCTGATGCACTGTGAAAACCCCATAAACACCTGGCAGGACCCTGATACACTGTGAAAACCCCATATGCACCTGGCAGTATCCTGATCCACTGTAAAACCCCCGTACACACCTGGCAGGATCCTGATACACTGTGAAACCCCATACACACCTGGCAGGATCCTGATACACTGTGAAACCCCATACACACCTGGCAGGATCCTGATACACTGAGAAAACCCCATACACACCTGGCAGGACTCTGATACACCGTGAATCCCCGTATACACCTGGCTGGATCCTGATACACTGTGAAAACCCCATACAGACCTGGCAGGACCCTGATACACTGTGAAACCCCAGACACACCTGACAGGATACTGAGACACTGTGAAAACCCCATAAACACCTGGCAGGATCCTGATACACTGTGAAAACCCCATACACACCTGGCAGGATCCTGATACACTTTGAAACCCCATACACACCTGGCAGGATCCTGATACACTGTGAAAACCCCATACACACCTGGCAGGATCCTGATCAACTGTGAAAACTCCATACACACCTGCCAGGACGCTTATAAACTGTGCCAACCCCATACACACCTGGCAGCACCCTGATACACTGTGAAAACCCCATACCCTCCTGGCAGAATCCTGATACACTGTGAAAACCCCATACACACCTGGCAGGAACCTGATGCACTGTGAAAACCCCATACACTCCTGGCAGGATCCTGATCCAATGTGAAACCCCATACACACCTGGCAGTATCCTGATCTACTGTGAAACCCCATACACACCTGGCAGGATCCTGATACACTGTGAAAACCCCATACACAACTGGCAGGATCCTGATCCACTGTGAAACCCCCATACACATCTGGCAGGATCCTGATACACCGTGAATCCCCGTATACACCTGGCTGGATCCTGATACACTGTGAAAACCCCATACACACCTGGCAGGACCCTGATACACTGTGAAACCCCATACACACCTGACAGGATACTGATACACTGTGAAAACCCCAAACACACCTGGCAGGATCCTGATACACTGTGAAAACCCCATACACACCAGGCAGGATCCTGATAAACTGTGAAACCCCATACACACGTGGCAGCATCCTGATACACTGTGAAAACCCCATACACACCTGGCAGGATCCTGATCCACTGTGAAAACCCCATACACACCTGGCAGGATCCTGATCCACTGTGAAAACCCCATACACACTTGGCAGGATCCTGATACACTGTGAAAACCCCATGCACACTTGGCAGGATCCTGATACACTGTGAAAACCCCATACACACCTGGCAGGATCCTGATCAACTGTGAAAACTCCATACACACCTGGCAGGACGCTTATAAACTGTGAAAACCCCATACACACCTGGCAGGAACCTGATACACTGTGAAAACCCCATACACACCTGGCAGGAACCTGATGCACTGTGAAAACCCCATACACTCCTGGCAGGATCCTGATCCAATGTGAAACCCCATACACACCTGGCAGTATCCTGATCCACTGTGAAACCCCATACACACCTGGCAGGATCCTGATACACTGTGAAAACCCCATACACAACTGGCAGGATCCTGATCCACTGTGAAACCCCCATACACATCTGGCAGGATCCTGATACACTGTGAAATCTCATACACATCAGGCAGGATCCTGATACACTGTGAAACCCCAGACACATTTGGCAGGATCCTGATGCACTGTGAAAACCCCATACACACCTGGCAGGACCCTGATCCACTGTGAAAACCCAATATGCACCTGGCAGGATCCTGATCCACTGTGAAAACCCCATACACACCTGGCAGGATCCTGATACACTGTGAAACCCCATACACACCTGGCAGGATCCTGATACACTGAGAAAACCCCATACACACCTGGCAGGATTCTGATACACCGTGAATCCCCGTATACACCTGGCTGGATCCTGATACACTGTGAAAACCCCATACACACCTGGCAGGACCCTGATACACTGTGAAACCCCATACACACCTGACAGGATACTGATACACTGTGAAAACCCCAAACACACCTGGCAGGATCCTGATACACTGTGAAAACCCCATACACACCAGGCAGGATCCTGATAAACTGTGAAACCCCATACACACGTGGCAGCATCCTGATACACTGTGAAAACCCCATACACACCTGGCAGGATCCTGATCCACTGTGAAAACCCCATACACACCTGGCAGGATCCTGATCCACTGTGAAAACCCATACACACCTGGCAGGAACCTGATACACTGTGAAACCCCGATATACACCCGGCAGGAGCCTGATACACTGTGAAAACCCCGTACACACCTGGCAGGTTCCTGATTCACAGTGGAACCCCATTCACATCTGGCAGGATATTGATGCACTGTGAAAACCCCATGCACACCAGGCAGGATCCTGATAAACTGTGAAACCCCATACACACGTGGTAGCATCCTGATACACTGTGAAAAACCCATACACACCTGGCAGGATCCTGATCCACTGTGAAAACCCCATGCACACCTGGCAGGATCCTGATCCACTGTGAAAACCCCATACACACTTGGCAGGATCCTGATACACTGTGAAAACCCCATGCACATTGGCAGGATCCTGATACACTGTGAAAACCCCATACACACCTGGCAGGATCCTGATCCACTGTGAAAACCCCATACACACCTGGCAAGATGCTGATAAACTGTGAAACCCCCATACACACCTGGCAGGATCCTGAAAAGCTCTGAAAAACCCATACACATCTGGCAGGATCCTGATATACTGTGAAAACCCATACACACCTGGCAGGAACCTGATACACTGTGAAACCCCGATATACACCCGGCAGGAGCCTGATACACTGTGAAAACCCCGTACACACCTGGCAGGTTCCTGATTCACAGTGGAACCCCATTCACATCTGGCAGGATCCTGATGCACTGTGAAACCCCATTCACATCTGGCAGGATCCTGATACACTGTGAAACCCCATGCACACCTGGCAGGATCCTGATACACTGGGAAACCCCATACACACCTGGCAGGATCCTGATACACTGTGAAACCCCATGCACACCTGGCAGGATCCTGATCCACTGTGAAAACGCCATACACACCTGGCAGTACGCTGAAAAACTGTGAAAACCCCAGACACACCTGGCAGGATCCTGATACACTGTGAAAACCCCATACACACCAGGCAGGATCCTGATGAACTGTGAAACCCCACACACACGTGGCAGCACCTGATACACTGTGAAAACCCCATACACACCTGGCAGGATCTTGATCCACTGTGAAAACCCCATACACACCTGGCAGGATCCTGATCCTCTGTGAAAACCCCATACACAATTGGCAGGATCCTGATACACTGTGAAAACCCCTGCACACTTGGCTTGATCCTGATACACTGTGAAAACCCCATACACACCTGGCAGAATCCTGATCCACTGTGAAAACCCCATACACACCTGGCAAGATGCTGATAAACTGTGAAACCCCCATACACACCTGGCAGGATCCTGAAAAACTCTGAAAACCCATACACACCTGGCTGGATCCTGATACACTGTGAAAACCCCATACAGACCTGGCAGGACCCTGATACACTGTGAAACCCCAGACACACCTGACAGGATACTGAGACACTGTGAAAACCCCATAAACACCTGGCAGGATCCTGATACACTGTGAAAACCCCATACACACCTGGCAGGATCCTGATACACTTTGAAACCCCATACACACCTGGCAGGATCCTGATACACTGTGAAAACCCCATACACACCTGGCAGGATCCTGATCAACTGTGAAAACTCCATACACACCTGCCAGGACGCTTATAAACTGTGCCAACCCCATACACACCTGGCAGCACCCTGATACACTGTGAAAACCCCATACCCTCCTGGCAGAATCCTGATACACTGTGAAAACCCCATACACACCTGGCAGGAACCTGATGCACTGTGAAAACCCCATACACTCCTGGCAGGATCCTGATCCAATGTGAAACCCCATACACACCTGGCAGTATCCTGATCTACTGTGAAACCCCATACACACCTGGCAGGATCCTGATACACTGTGAAAACCCCATACACAACTGGCAGGATCCTGATCCACTGTGAAACCCCCATACACATCTGGCAGGATCCTGATACACTGTGAAATCTCATACACATCAGGCAGGATCCTGATACACTGTGAATCCCCAGACACATTTGGCAGGATCCTGATGCACTGTGAAAACCCCATACACACCTGGCAGGACCCTGATACACTGTGAAAACCCAATATGCACCTGGCAGGATCCTGATCCACTGTGAAACCCCCATACACACCTGGCAGGATCCTGATACACTGTGAAACCCCATACACACCTGGCAGGATCCTGATACACTGAGAAAACCCCATACACACCTGGCAGGATTCTGATACACCGTGAATCCCCGTATACACCTGGCTGGATCCTGATACACTGTGAAAACCCCATACACACCTGGCAGGACCCTGATACACTGTGAAACCCCATACACACCTGACAGGATACTGATACACTGTGAAAACCCCAAACACACCTGGCAGGATCCTGATACACTGTGAAAACCCCATACACACCAGGCAGGATCCTGATAAACTGTGAAACCCCATACACACGTGGCAGCATCCTGATACACTGTGAAAACCCCATACACACCTGGCAGGATCCTGATCCACTGTGAAAACCCCATACACACCTGGCAGGATCCTGATCCACTGTGAAAACCCCATACACACTTGGCAGGATCCTGATACACTGTGAAAACCCCATGCACACTTGGCAGGATCCTGATACACTGTGAAAACCCCATACACACCTGGCAGGATCCTGATCAACTGTGAAAACTCCATACACACCTGGCAGGACGCTTATAAACTGTGAAAACCCCATACACACCTGGCAGGAACCTGATACACTGTGAAAACCCCATACACACCTGGCAGGAACCTGATGCACTGTGAAAACCCCATACACTCCTGGCAGGATCCTGATCCAATGTGAAACCCCATACACACCTGGCAGTATCCTGATCCACTGTGAAACCCCATACACACCTGGCAGGATCCTGATACACTGTGAAAACCCCATACACAACTGGCAGGATCCTGATCCACTGTGAAACCCCCATACACATCTGGCAGGATCCTGATACACTGTGAAATCTCATACACATCAGGCAGGATCCTGATACACTGTGAAACCCCAGACACATTTGGCAGGATCCTGATGCACTGTGAAAACCCCATACACACCTGGCAGGACCCTGATCCACTGTGAAAACCCAATATGCACCTGGCAGGATCCTGATCCACTGTGAAAACCCCATACACACCTGGCAGGATCCTGATACACTGTGAAACCCCATACACACCTGGCAGGATCCTGATACACTGAGAAAACCCCATACACACCTGGCAGGATTCTGATACACCGTGAATCCCCGTATACACCTGGCTGGATCCTGATACACTGTGAAAACCCCATACACACCTGGCAGGACCCTGATACACTGTGAAACCCCATACACACCTGACAGGATACTGATACACTGTGAAAACCCCAAACACACCTGGCAGGATCCTGATACACTGTGAAAACCCCATACACACCAGGCAGGATCCTGATAAACTGTGAAACCCCATACACACGTGGTAGCATCCTGATACACTGTGAAAACCCCATACACACCTGGCAGGATCCTGATCCACTGTGAAAACCCCATACACACCTGGCAGGATCCTGATCCACTGTGAAAACCCATACACACCTGGCAGGAACCTGATACACTGTGAAACCCCGATATACACCCGGCAGGAGCCTGATACACTGTGAAAACCCCGTACACACCTGGCAGGTTCCTGATTCACAGTGGAACCCCATTCACATCTGGCAGGATCCTGATGCACAGTGAAACCCCATTCACATCTGGCAGGATATTGATGCACTGTGAAAACCCCATGCACACCAGGCAGGATCCTGATAAACTGTGAAACCCCATACACACGTGGTAGCATCCTGATACACTGTGAAAACCCCATACACACCTGGCAGGATCCTGATCCACTGTGAAAACCCCATGCACACCTGGCAGGATACTGATCCACTGTGAAAACCCCATACACACTTGGCAGGATCCTGATACACTGTGAAAACCCCATGCACATTGGCAGGATCCTGATACACTGTGAAAACCCCATACACACCTGGCAGGATCCTGATCCACTGTGAAAACCCCATACACACCTGGCAAGATGCTGATAAACTGTGAAACCCCCATACACACCTGGCAGGATCCTGAAAAGCTCTGAAAAACCCATACACATCTGGCAGGATCCTGATATACTGTGAAAACCCATACACACCTGGCAGGAACCTGATACACTGTGAAACCCCGATATACACCCGGCAGGAGCCTGATACACTGTGAAAACCCCGTACACACCTGGCAGGTTCCTGATTCACAGTGGAACCCCATTCACATCTGGCAGGATCCTGATGCACTGTGAAACCCCATTCACATCTGGCAGGATCCTGATACACTGTGAAACCCCATGCACACCTGGCAGGATCCTGATACACTGGGAAACCCCATACACACCTGGCAGGATCCTGATACACTGTGAAACCCCATGCACACCTGGCAGGATCCTGATCCACTGTGAAAACGCCATACACACCTGGCAGTACGCTGAAAAACTGTGAAAACCCCAGACACACCTGGCAGGATCCTGATACACTGTGAAAACCCCATACACACCAGGCAGGATCCTGATGAACTGTGAAACCCCACACACACGTGGCAGCACCTGATACACTGTGAAAACCCCATACACACCTGGCAGGATCTTGATCCACTGTGAAAACCCCATACACACCTGGCAGGATCCTGATCCTCTGTGAAAACCCCATACACAATTGGCAGGATCCTGATACACTGTGAAAACCCCTGCACACTTGGCTTGATCCTGATACACTGTGAAAACCCCATACACACCTGGCAGAATCCTGATCCACTGTGAAAACCCCATACACACCTGGCAAGATGCTGATAAACTGTGAAACCCCCATACACACCTGGCAGGATCCTGAAAAACTCTGAAAACCCATACACACCTGGCAGGATCCTGATACAATGTGAAACCCCCATACATACCCGGAACGAACATGATACACTGTGAAAACCTGGTACACACCTGGCTGGTTCCTGATGCACAGTGGAACCCCATTCACATCTGGCAGGATCCTGATGCACAGTGAAACCCCATTCACATCTGGCAGGATCCTGATACACTGTGAAACCCCATACACACCTGGGAGGATCCTGATACACTGTGAAACCCAATACACACCTGGCAGGATCCTGATACACTGTGAAACCCCATACACACCTGGCAGGATCGCGATACACTGAGAAACCCCCATGCACACCTGGCAGGATCCTGATCCACTGTGAAAACGCCATACACACCTGGCAGTACGCTGATAAACTGTGAAAACCACAAACCCTCCTGGCAGGAACATGATACACTTTGAAAACCCCATACACACCTGGCAGGATCCTGATATACTGTGAAAACCCATACACACCTGGCAGAATCCTGATACAATGTGAAACCCCCATACACACCCGGCAGGAGCCTGATACTCTGTGAAAACCCCGTACACACCTGGCAGGTTCCTGATGCACAGTGGAACCCCATTCACATGTGGCATGATCCTGATGCAAAGTGAAACCACATTCACATCTGGCAGGATCCTGATACACTGTGAAACCCCATACACACCTGGCAGGATCCTGATACACTGTGAAACCCCATACACACCTGGCTGGATCCTGATACACTGTGAAACCCCACACACACCTGGCAGGATCCGGATACACTGTGAAACCCCCAGGCACACCTGGCAGGATCCTGATCCACTGTGAAAACGCCATACACACCTGGCAGTACGCTGATAAACTGTGAAAACCCAATGCACAACTTGCAGGATCCTGATACACTGTGAAACCCCATACACACCTGGCAGGATCCTGATACACTGTGAAACCCCATGCACACCAGGCAGGATCCTGATCCACTGTGAAAACCCCATACACACCTGGCAGGATCCTGATCCACTGTGAAAACCCCATACACACCTGGCAGGATCCTGAAATCCACTGTGAAAACCCCATACACACTTGGCAGGATCCTGATACACAGTGAGAACCCCATCACACTTGGCAGGATCCTGATACACTGTGAAAACCCCATACACACCTGGCAGGATCCTGATCCACTGTGAAAACCCCATACACACCTGGCAAGATGCTGATAAACTGTGAAGCCCCCATACACACCTGGCAGGATCCTGAAAAACTCTGAAAACCCCATACACATCTGGCAGGATCCTGATATTCTGTGAAAACCCATAAACACCTGGCAGGATCTTGATACACTGTGAAACCCCAAATACAAATGGCAGGATCCTGATACACTGTGAAACCCCATACACACCTGGCAGGATCCTGATACACTGTGAAACCCCCATGCACACCTGGCAGGATCCTGATCCACTGTGAAAACGCCATACACACCTGGCAGTACGCTGATAAACTGTGAAAACCCCATACACACCTGGCAGTACCCTGATACACTGTGAAAACCCCATACCCTCCTGGCAGGATCCTGATACACTGTGATACCCCATACACACGTGGCAGGATCCTGATACACTGTGAAACCCCAGACACATCAGGCAGGATCCTGATGCACTGTGAAAACCCCAGACACACCTGGCAGGACCCTGATACACTGTGAAAACCCCATATGCACCTGGCAGGATCCTGATCCACTGTCAAACCCCCATACACACCTGGCAGGATCTTGATACACTGTGAAACCCCATACACACCTGGCAGGATCCTGATACACTGTGAAAACACCATACACACCTGGCAGGACACTGATACACTGTGAATCCCCGTACACACCTGGCAGGTTCCTGATACACTGTGAAAACCCCAGACACAGCTGTCAGGTCCCTGATGCACTGTGAAACCCCATACTCACCTGGCAGGATCCTGATACACTGTGAATCCCCGTACACACCTGGCATGATCCGGATACACTGTGAAAACCCCATACAAACCTGTAAGGACCCTGATACACTGTGAAACCCCATACACACCAGGCAGGATCCCGATACACCGTGAAAACACCATGCACACCTGGCAGGACCCTGATACACTGTGAAACCCCATACACACCTGACAGGATACTGATACACTGTGAAAACCCCAAACACACCTGGCAGGATCCTGATACACTGTGAAAACCCCATACACACCAGGCAGGATCCTGATAAACTGTGAAACCCCATACACACGTGGCAGCATCCTGATACACTGTGAAAACCCCATACACACCTGGCAGGATCCTGATCCACAGTGAAAACCCCATACACACCTGGCAGGATCCTGATCCACTGTGAAAACCCCATACACACTTGGCAGGATCCTGATACACTGTGAAAACCCCATGCACACTTGGCAGGATCCTGATACACTGTGAAAACCCCATACACATCTGGCAGGATCCTGATCAACTGTGAAAACTCCATACACACCTGGCAGGACGCTTATAAACTGTGAAAACCCCATACACACCTGGCAGCACCCTGATACACTGTGAAAACCCCATACCCTCCTGGCAGGAACCTGATACACTGTGAAAACCCCATACACACCTGGCAGGAACCTGATGCACTGTGAAAACCCCATACACTCCTGGCAGGATCCTGATCCAATGTGAAACCCCATACACACCTGGCAGTATCCTGATACACTGTGAAACCCCAGACACATTTGGCAGGATCCTGATGCACTGTGAAAACCCCATACACACCTGGCAGGACCCTGATCCACTGTGAAAACCCAATATGCACCTGGCAGGATCCTGATCCACTGTGAAAACCCCATACACACCTGGCAGGATCCTGATACACTGTGAAACCCCATACACACCTGGCAGGATCCTGATACACTGAGAAAACCCCATACACACCTGGCAGGATTCTGATACACCGTGAATCCCCGTATACACCTGGCTGGATCCTGATACACTGTGAAAACCCCATACACACCTGGCAGGACCCTGATACACTGTGAAACCCCATACACACCTGACAGGATACTGATACACTGTGAAAACCCCAAACACACCTGGCAGGATCCTGATACACTGTGAAAACCCCATACACACCAGGCAGGATCCTGATAAACTGTGAAACCCCATACACACGTGGCAGCATCCTGATACACTGTGAAAACCCCATACACACCTGGCAGGATCCTGATCCACTGTGAAAACCCCATACACACCTGGCAGGATCCTGATCCACTGTGAAAACCCATACACACCTGGCAGGAACCTGATACACTGTGAAACCCCGATATACACCCGGCAGGAGCCTGATAAACCGTGAAAACCCCGTACACACCTGGCAGGTTCCTGATTCACAGTGGAACCCCATTCACATCTGGCAGGATCCTGATGCACTGTGAAAACCCATTCACATCTGGCAGGATATTGATACACTGTGAAAACCCCATACACACCAGGCAGGATCCTGATAAACTGTGAAAACCCATACACACGTGGTAGCATCCTGATACACTGTGAAAACCCCATACACACCTGGCAGGATCCTGATCCACTGTGAAAACCCCATGCACACCTGGCAGGATCCTGATCCACTGTGAAAACCCCATACACACTTGGCAGGATCCTGATACACTGTGAAAACCCCATGCACATTGGCAGGATCCTGATACACTGTGAAAACCCCATACACACCTGGCAGGATCCTGATCCACTGTGAAAACCCCATACACACCTGGCAAGATGCTGATAAACTGTGAAACTCCCATACACACCTGGCAGGATCCTGAAAAGCTCTGAAAAACCCATACACATCTGGCAGGATCCTGATATACTGTGAAAACCCATACACACCTGGCAGGAACCTGATACACTGTGAAACCCCGATATACACCCGGCAGGAGCCTGATACACTGTGAACACCCCGTACACACCTGGCAGGTTCCTGATTCACAGTGGAACCCCATTCACATCTGGCAGGATCCTGATGCACAGTGAAACCCCATTCACATCTGGCAGGATCCTGATACACTGTGAAACCCCATGCACACCTGGCAGGATCCTGATACACTGTGAAACCCCATACACACCTGGCAGGATCCTGATACACTGTGAAACCCCATGCACACCTGGCAGGATCCTGATCCACTGTGAAAACGCCATACACACCTGGCAGTACGCTGAAAAACTGTGAAAACCCCAGACACACCTGGCAGGATCCTGATACACTGTGAAAACCCCATACACACCAGGCAGGATCCTGATGAACTGTGAAACCCCATACACACGTGGCAGCACCTGATACACTGTGAAAACCCCATACACACCTGGCAGGATCTTGATCCACTGTGAAAACCCCATACACACCTGGCAGGATCCTGATCCTCTGTGAAAACCCCATACACAATTGGCAGGATCCTGATACACTGTGAAAACCCCATGCACACTTGGCTTGATCCTGATACACTGTGAAAACCCCATACACACCTGGCAGAATCCTGATCCACTGTGAAAACCCCATACACACCTGGCAAGATGCTGATAAACTGTGAAACCCCCATACACACCTGGCAGGATCCTGAAAAACTCTGAAAACCCATACACACCTGGCAGGATCCTGATACAATGTGAAACCCCCATACATACCCGGCAGGAACATGATACACTGTGAAAACCTCGTACACACCTGGCTGGTTCCTGATGCACAGTGGAACCCCATTCACATCTGGCAGGATCCTGATGCACAGTGAAACCCCATTCACATCTGGCAGGATCCTGATACACTGTGAAACCCCATACACACCTGGCAGGATCCTGATACACTGTGAAACCCAATACACACCTGGCAGGATCCTGATACACTGTGAAACCCCATACACACCTGGCAGGATCGCGATACACTGAGAAACCCCCATGCACACCTGGCAGGATCCTGATCCACTGTGAAATCGCCATACACACCTGGCAGTACGCTGATAAACTGTGAAAACCACAAACCCTCCTGGCAGGAACATGATACACTTTGAAAACCCCATACACACCTGGCAGGATCCTGATATACTGTGAAAACCCATACACACCTGGCAGAATCCTGATACAATGTGAAACCCCCATACACACCCGGCAGGAGCCTGATACTCTGTGAAAACCCCGTACACACCTGGCAGGTTCCTGATGCACAGTGGAACCCCATTCACATGTGGCATGATCCTGATGCAAAGTGAAACCCCATTCACATCTGGCAGGATCCTGATACACTGTGAAACCCCATACACACCTGGCAGGATCCTGATACACTGTGAAACCCCATACACACCTGGCTGGATCCTGATACACTGTGAAACCCCACACACACCTGGCAGGATCCTGATACACTGTGAAACCCCCAGGCACACCTGGCAGGATCCTGATCCACTGTGAAAACGCCATACACACCTGGCAGTACGCTGATAAACTGTGAAAACCCAATGCACAACTTGCAGGATCCTGATACACTGTGAAACCCCATACACACCTGGCAGGATCCTGATACACTGTGAAACCCCATGCACACCAGGCAGGATCCTGATCCACTGTGAAAACCCCATACACACCTGGCAGGATCCTGATCCACTGTGAAAACCCCATACACACCTGGCAGGATCCTGATCCACTGTGAAAACCCCATACACACTTGGCAGGATCCTGATACACAGTGAGAACCCCATCACACTTGGCAGGATCCTGATACACTGTGAAAACCCCATACACACCTGGCAGGATCCTGATCCACTGTGAAAACCCCATACACACCTGGCAAGATGCTGATAAACTGTGAAGCCCCCATACACACCTGGCAGGATCCTGAAAAACTCTGAAAACCCCATACACATCTGGCAGGATCCTGATATTCTGTGAAAACCCATAAACACCTGGCAGGATCCTGATACACTGTGAAACCCCAAATACAAATGGCAGGATCCTGATACACTGTGAAACCCCATACACACCTGGCAGGATCCTGATACACTGTGAAACCCCCATGCACACCTGGCAGGATCCTGATCCACTGTGAAAACGCCAGACACACCTGGCAGTACCCTGATACACTGTGAAAACCCCATACCCTCCTGGCAGGATCCTGATACACTGTGATACCCCATACACACGTGGCAGGATCCTGATACACTGTGAAACCCCAGACACATCAGGCAGGATCCTGATGCACTGTGAAAACCCCAGACACACCTGGCAGGACCCTGATACACTGTGAAAACCCCATATGCACCTGGCAGGATCCTGATCCACTGTCAAACCCCCATACACACCTGGCAGGATCTTGATACACTGTGAAACCCCATACACACCTGGCAGGATCCTGATACACTGTGAAAACACCATATACACCTGGCAGGACACTGATACACTGTGAATCCCCGTACACACCTGGCAGGTTCCTGATACACTGTGAAAACCCCAGACACAGCTGTCAGGTCCCTGATGCACTGTGAAACCCCATACTCACCTGGCAGGATCCTGATACACTGTGAATCCCCGTACACACCTGGCATGATCCTGATACACTGTGAAAACCCCATACAAACCTGTAAGGACCCTGATACACTGTGAAACCCCATACACACCAGGCAGGATCCCGATACACCGTGAAAACACCATGCACACCTGGCAGGACCCTGATACACTGTGAAAACCCCATACACACCAGGCAGGATCCTGATAAACTGTGAAACCCCATACACACGTGGCAGCATCCTGATACACAGTGAAAACCCCATACACACCTGGCAGGATCCTGATCCACTGTGAAAACCCCATACACACCTGGCAGGATCCTGATCCACTGTGAAAACCCCATACACACTTGGCAGGATCCTGATGCACTGTGAAAACCCCATGCACATTGGCAGGATCCTGACACACAGTGAAACCCCATTCACATCTGGCAGGATCCTGATATACTGTGAAAACCCATACACACCTGGCAGGAACCAGATACACTGTGAAACCCCGATATACACCCGGCAGGAGCCTGATACACTGTGAAAACCCCGTACACACCTGGCAGGTTCCTGATACACAGTGAAACCCCATTCACATCTGGCAGGATCCTGATACACTGTGAAACCCCATACACACCTGGCAGGATCCTGATACACCGTGAAACCCCATACACACCTGGCAGGATCCTGATACACTGTGAAACCCCATACACACCTGGCAGGATCCTGATACACTGTGAAACCCCATGCACACCTGGCAGGATCCTGATCCACTGTGAAAACCCCAGACACACCTGGCAGGATCCTGATACACTGTGAAAACACCATACACACCAGGCAGGATCCTGATGAACTGTGAAACCCCATACACACGTGGCAGCACCAGATACACAGTGAAAACCCCATACACACCTGGCAGGATCCTGATCCACTGTGAAAACCCCATACACACCTGGCAGGATCCTGATCCACTGTGAAAACCCCATACACAATTGGCAGGATCCTGATACACTGTGAAAACCCCATGCACACTTGGCTTGATCCTGATACACAGTGAAAACCCCATACACACCTGGCAGAATCCTGATCCACTGTGAAAACCCCATACACACCTGGCAAGATTCTGATAAACTGTGAAACCCCCATACACACCTGGCAGGATCCAGAAAAACTCTGAAAACCCATACACACCTGGCAGGATCCTGATACACTGTGAAACCCCCATACATACCCGGCAGGAACATGATACACTGTGAAAACCCCGTACACACCTGGCTGGTTCCTGATGCACAGTGGAACCCCGTTCACATCTGGCAGGATCCTGATGCACAGTGAAACCCCATTCACATCTGGCAGGATCCTGATACACTGTGAAACCCCATACACACCTGGGAGGATCCTGATACACTGTGAAACCCAGTACACACCTGGCAGGAACCTGATACACTGTGAAAACCCATACACACCTGGCAGGATCGCGATACACTGTGAAACACCCATGCACACCTGGCAGGATCCTGATACACTGTGAAACCCCCATACACACCCGGCTGGCGCCTGATACACTGTGAACACCCCATACACACCTGGCAGGTTCCTGATGCACAGTGGAACCCCACTCATATCTGGCAGGTTCCTGATGCACAGTGAAACCCCATTCACATCTGGCAGGTTCCTGATACACTGTGAAACCCCATACACACCTGGCAGGATCCTGATACACTGTGAAACCCCATATACACCTGGCAGGATCCTGATACACTGTGAAAGCCCATACACACCTGGCAGGATCCTGATACACTGTGAAACCCCCATGCACACCTGGCAGGATACTGATCCACTGTGAAAACGCCATACACAACTGGCAGTACGCTGATAAACTGTGAAAACCCCATACACACCTGGCAGAACCTGATACACTGTGAAAACCCCATACCCTCCTGGCAAGATCCTGATACACTGTGATACCCCATACACACCTGGCAGGATCCTGATACACTGTGAAACCCCAGACACATCAGGCAGGATCCTGATGCACTGTGAAAACCCCAGACACACCTGGCAGGAACCTGATACACTGTGAAAACCCCATATGCACCTGGCAGGATCCTGATCCACTGTCAAACCCCCAGACACACCTGGCAGGATCTTGATACACTGTGAAACCCCATACACACCTGGCAGTATCCTGATACACTGTAAAAACACCATACACACCTGGCAGGTCCCTGATACACTGTGAAACCCCATACACACCTGGCAGGATCCTGATACACTGTGAAACCCCATACACACCTGGCAGGATCCTGATACACTGTGAATCCCCGTACACACCTTGCATGATCCTGATACACTGTGAAAACTCCATACACACCTGTAAGGACCCTGATACACTGTGAAACCGAATACACACCAGGCAGGATCCCGATACACTGTGAAAACACCATACACACCTGGCAGGACCCTGATACACTGTGAAAACCACATACACACCTGGCAGGATCCTGATACACTGTGAAAACTCCATGCACACCTGGCAGGACCCTGATACACTGTGAAAACCCCATTCACACCTGGCAGGATCCTGCTACAGTGTTAAAAACCCATACACACCTGGCAGGACCCTGATACACAGTGAAATCCCCGGACACACCTGGCAGGTTCCTGATGCACTGTGAAACCCTCATACACACCTGGCAGTATCCTGATCCACTGTGAATCCCCATACACACCTGGCAGGATCTTGATACTCTGTGAAACCCCATACACACCTGGCAGGATCCTGATACACTGTGAAAACCCCATACACACCTGGCAGGACTCTGATACACTGTAAATCCCCGCACACACCACGCAGTTTCCTGATACACTGTGAAAACCCCATACACACCTGGCAGGTCCCTGATACACTGTGAAACCCCATACACACCTGGCAGGATCCTGATACACTGTGAAAACCCCATGCACACCTGGAAGGACCCTGATACACTGTGAATCCCCGTACACACCTTGCATGATCCTGATACACTGTGAAAACCCCATACACACCTGTAAGGACCCTGATACACTGTGAAACCGAATACACACCAGGCAGGATCCCGATACACTGTGAAAACACCATCCACACCTGGCAGGACCCTGACACACTGTGAAAACCACATATGCACCTGGCAGGATCCTGATCCACTGTGAAACACCCATACACACCTGGCAGGATCCTGATACACTGTGAAACCCCATACACACCTGGCAGGATCCTGATACACTGAGAAAACCCCATACACACCTGGCAGGTCCCTGATGCACTGTGAAACCCCATACACACCTGGCAGGATCCTGATACACTGTGAAAACCCCATGCAGACCTGGCAGGACCCTGATACACTGTGAATCCCCGTACACACCTGGCATGATCCTGATACACTGTGAAAACCCCATATACACCTGCAAGGAACCTGATACACTGTGAAACGGAATACACACCAGGCAGGATCTCGAAACACTGTGAAAACACCATACACACCTGGCAGGACCCTAATACACTGTGAAAACTCCATATGCACCTGGCAGGATCCTGATCCACTGTGAAACCCCCGTACACACCTGGCAGGATCCTGATACACTGTGAAACCCCATACAAACCTGGCAGGATCCTGACACACTGAGAAAACCCCAGACACACCTGGCAGGACTCTGATACACCGTCAATCCCCGTACACACCTGGCAGGATCCTGATACACTGTGAAAACCCCATACACACCTGGCAGGACCCTGATACACTGTGAAAACCCCATAAACACCAGGCAGGATCCTGATAAACTGTGAAACCCCATACACACGTGGCAGCATCCTGATACACTGTGAAAACCCCATACACACCTGGCAGGTCCCTGATACACTGTGAAACCCCATACACACCTGGCAGGATCCTGATACACTGTGAAAACCCCATGCACACCTGGCAGGACCCTGATACACTGTGAATCCCCGTACACACCTTGCATGATCCTGATACACTGTGAAAACCCCATACACACCTGTAAGGACCCTGATACACTGTGAAACCGAATACACACCAGGCAGGATCCCGATACACTGTGAAAACACCATCCACACCTGGCAGGACCCTGACACACTGTGAAAACCACATATGCACCTGGCAGGATCCTGATCCACTGTGAAACCCCCATACACACCTGGCAGGATCCTGATACACTGTGAAGCCCCATACAAACCTGGCAGGATCCTGATGCACTGAGAAACCCCATACACACCTGGCAGGATCCTGATACACTGTAAAAACCCCATGCAGACCTGGCAGGACCCTGATACACTGTGAATCCCCGTACACACCTGGCATGATCCTGATACACTGTGAAAAACCCATATACACCTGTAAGGACCCTGATACACTGTGAAACGGAATACACACCAGGCAGGATCTCGAAACACTGTGAAAACACCATACACACCTGGCAGGACTCTGATACACTGTGAAAACTCGATTTGCACCTGGCAGGATCCTGATCCACTGTGAAACCCCATACAAACCTGGCAGGATCCTGATACACTGAGAAAACCCCCAGACACACCTGGCAGGACTCTGATACACCGTCAATCCCCGTACACACCTGGCAGGATCCTGATACACTGTGAAAACCCCATACACACCTGGCAGGACCCTGATACACTGTGAAACACCATACACACCTGGCAGGATCCTGATACACTGTGAAAACCCCATACACACCTGGCAGGATCCTGATACACTGTGAAACCCCCTGCACACCTCTCAGGATCCAGATCCACTGTGAAAACGCCATACACACATGGCAGGACGATGATAAACTGTGAAAACCCCATACACACCTGACAGGACCCTGATACACTGTGTAAACACCATACCCTCCTGGCAGGAACCTGACACACTGTGAAAACCACATACATACCGGGCAGGACACCGATACACTGTGAAAACCCCATACTCGCCTGGCAGGATTCTGATACACTGTGAAACCCACATACACACCTGGCAGTACCCTGATCCACTGTGAATCCCCATACACACCTGGCAGGATCCTGATACACTGTGAAAACCCCATACACACCTGGCAGGATCCTGATACACTGTGAAAACCCCATAAACACTAGGCAGGATCCTGATAAATTGTGAAACCCCATACACACGTGGCAGCATCCTGATACACTGTGAAAACCCCATACACACCTGGCAGGATCCTGATCCACTGTGAAAACCCCATACACACCTGGCAGGATCCTGATCCACTGTGAAAACCCCATAGACACCTGGCAGGATCCTGATACACTGTGAAAACCCCATACACACCTGGCAGGATCCAGATACACTGTGAAAACCCCATAAACACCAGGCAGGATCCTGATAAACTGTGAAACCCCATACACACGTGGCAGCATCCTGATACACTGTGAAAACCCCATACACACCTGGCAGGTCCCTGATACACTGTGAAACCCCATACACACCTGGCAGGATCCTGATACACTGTGAAAACCCCATGCACACCTGGCAGGACCCTGAGACACTGTGAATCCCCGTACACACCTTGCATGATCCTGATACACTGTGAAAACCCCATACACACCTGTAAGGACCCTGATACACTGTGAAACCGAATACACACCAGGCAGGATCCCGATACACTGTGAAAACACCATCCACACCTGGCAGGACCCTGACACACTGTGAAAACCACATATGCACCTGGCAGGATCCTGATCCACTGTGAAACCCCCATACACACCTGGCAGGATCCTGATACACTGTGAAACCCCATACACACCTGGCAGGATCCTGATACACTGAGAAAACCCCATACACACCTGGCAGGTCCCTGATGCACTGAGAAACCCCATACACAGCTGGCAGGATCTGATACACTGTGAAAACCCCATGCAGACCTGGCAGGACCCTGATACACTGTGAATCCCCGTACACACCTGGCATGATCCTGATACACTGTGAAAACCCCATATACACCTGTAAGGACCCTGATACACTGTGAAACGGAATACACACCAGGCAGGATCTCGAAACACTGTGAAAACACCATACACACCTGGCAGGACCCTGATACACTGTGAAAACTCCATTTGCACCTGGCAGGATCCTGATCCACTGTGAAACCCCCATACACACCTGGCAGGATCCTGATACACTGTGAAACCCCATACAAACCTGGCAGGATCCTGATACACTGAGAAAACCCCATACACACCTGGCAGGACTCTGATACACCGTCAATCCCCGTACACACCTGGCAGGATCCTGATACACTGTGAAAACCCCATACACACCTGGCAGGACCCTGATACACTGTGAAACACCATACACACCTGGCAGGATCCTGATACACTGTGAAAACCCCATACACACCTGGCAGGATCCTGATACACTGTGAAAACCCCATACACACCTGGCAGGATCCTGATACACTGTGAAACCCCCATACACACCCGGCAGGAGCCTGATACACTGTTAAAACCCCGTACACACCTGGCAGGTTCCTGATGCACAGTGGAACCCCATTCACATCTGGCAGGATCCAGATGCACAGTGAAACCCCATTCACACCTGGCAGGATCCTGATACACTGTGAAACCCCCTGCACACCTGGCAGGATCCAGATCCACTGTGAAAACGCCATACACACCTGGCAGGACGATGATAAACTGTGAAAACCCCATACACACCTGACAGGACCCTGATACACTGTGTAAACCCCATACCCTCCTGGCAGGAACCTGACACACTGTGAAAACCCCATGCATACCTGGCAGGACACTGATACACTGTGAAAACCCCATACACGCCTGGCAGGATTCTGATACACTGTGAAACCCACATACACACCTGGCAGTATCCTGATCCACTGTGAATCCCCATACACACCTGGCAGGATCCTGATACACTGTGAAACCCACACAACACATCTGGCAGGATCCTGATACACTGTGAAACCCCATACACACCTGGCAGTATCCTGATACACTGTGAAACCCCAGACACATCTAGCAGGATCCTGATGCACTGTGAAAACCCCATACACACCTGGCAGGACCCTGATACAATGTGAAAACCCCATATGCGCCTGGCAGTATCCTGATCCACTGTGAAACCCCCATACACACCTGGCAGGATCTTGATACATTGTGAAACCCCATACACACCTGGCAGGATCCTGATACACTGTGAAAACCCCATACACACCTGGCAGGACTCTGATACACTGTGAATCCCCGCACACACCACGCAGTTTCCTGATACACTGTGAAAACCCCATACACACCTGGCAGGTCCCTGATACACTGTGTAACCCCATACACACCTGGCAGGATCCTGATACACTGTGAAAACCCCATGCACACCTGGCAGGACCCTGATACACTGTGAATCCCCGTACACACCTTGCATGATCCTGATACACTGTGAAAACCCCATACACACCTGTAAGGTCCCTGATACACTGTGAGACCGAATACACACCAGGCAGGATCCCGATACACTGTGAAAACACCATCCACACCTGTCAGGACCCTGACAGACTGTGAAAACCCCATATGCACCTGGCAGGATCCTGAACCACTGTGAAACCCCCATACACACCTGGCAGGATCCTGATACACTGAGAAAACCCCATACACACCTGGCAGGACTCTGATACACCGTCAATCCCCGTACACACCTGGCAGGATCCTGATACACTGTGAAAACCCCATACACACCTGGCAGGACCCTGATACACTGTGAAACCCCATACACACCTGGCAGGATACTGATACACTGTGAAAACCCCATACACACCTGGCAGGATCCTGATACACTGTGAAAACCCCATAAACACCAGGCAGGAACCTGATAAAGTGTGAAACCCCATACACACGTCGCAGCATCCTGATACACTGTGAAAACCCCATACACACCTGGCAGGATCCTGATCCACTGTGAAAACCCCATACACACCTGGCAGGATCCTGATCCACTGTGAAAACCCCATACACACCTGGCAGGATCCTGATACACTGTGAAAACCCCATACACACCTGGCAGGATCCTGATACACTGTGAAAACCCCATGCCCACCTGGCAGGACTCTGATACACTGTGAATCCCCGAACACACCTGGCAGGTTCCTGATACACTGTGAAACCCCCATAAACACCAGGCAGGATCCTGATAAACTGTGAAACCCCATACACACGTGGCAGCATCCTGATACACTGTGAAAACCCCATACACACCTGGCAGGATCCTGATCCACTGTGAAAACACCATACACACCTGGCAGGATCCTGATCCACTGTGAAAACCCCATACACACTTGGCAGTATCCTGATACACTGTGAAACCCCAGACACATCTTGCAGGATCCTGATGCACTGTGAAAACCCCATACACACCTGGCAGGACCCTGAGACACTGTGAAAACCCCATATGCACCTGGCAGTATCCTGATCCACTGTGAAACCCCCATACACACCTGGCAGGATCTTGACACATTGTGAAACCCCATACACACCTGGCAGGATCCTGATACACTGTGAAAACCCCATACACACCTGGCAGGGCTCTGATACACTGTGAATCCCCGCACACACCACGCAGTTTCCTGATACACTGTAAAAACCATATACACACCTGGCAGGTCCCTGATACACTGTGAAACCCCATACACACCTGGCAGGATCCTGATACACAGTGAAAACCCCATGCACTCCTGGCAGGACCCTGATACACTGTGAATCCCCGTACACACCTTGCATGATCCTGATACACTGTGAAAACCCCATACACACCTGTAAGGACCCTGATACACTGTGAAACCGAATACACACCAGGCAGGATCCCGATACACTGTGAAAACACCATCCACACCTGGCAGGACCCTGACACACTGTGAAAACCCCATATGCACCTGGCAGGATCCTGAACCACTGTGAAACCCCCATACACACCTGGCAGGATCCTGATACACTGAGAAAACCCCAGACACACCTGGCAGGACTCTGATACACCGTCAATCCCCGTACACACCTGGCATGATCCTGATACACTGTGAAAACCCCATACACACCTGGCAGGACCCTGATACACTGTGAAACCCCATACACACCTGGCAGGATACTGATACACTGTGAAAACCCCATACACACCTGGCAGGATCCTGATACACTGTGAAACCCCATAAACACCAGGCAGGATCCTGATAAATTGTGAAACCCCATACACACGTGGCAGCATCCTGATACACTGGGAAAACCCCATACACAACTGGCAGGATCCTGATCCACTGTGAAAACCCCATACACACCTGGCAGGATCCTGATCCACTGTGAAAACCCCATACACACCTGGCAGGATCCTGATACACAGTGAAAACCCCATACACACCTGGCCGGATCCTGAGACACTGTGAAAACCCCATGCCCACCTGGCAGGACTCTGATACACTGTGATTCCCCGAACACACCTGGCAGGTTCCTGATACACTGTGAAACCCCCATAAACACCAGGCAGGATCCTGATAAACTGTGAAACCCCATGCACACGTGGCAGCATCCTGATACACTGTGAAAACCCCATACACACCTGGCAGGATCCTGATCCACTGTGAAAACCCCATACACACTTGGCACTATCCTGATACACTGTGAAAACCCCATGCACACTTGGCAGGATCCTGATACACTGTGAAAACCCCATACACACCTGGCAGGATCCTGATCCACTGTGAAAACCGCATACACACCTGGCAAGATACTGATGAACTGTGAAACCCCCAAACAAACGGCAGGATACTGAAAAACTCTGAAAACCCCATACACATCTGGCAGGATCCTGATCCACTGTGAAAACCCCATACACACCTGGCAGGATCCTGATCCACTGTGAAAACCCCATACACACCTGGCAGGATCCTGATCCACTGTGAAAACCCCATACACACCTGGCAGGATCCTGATACACTGTGAAAACCCCATACACACCTGGCAGGATCCTGATACACTGTGAAAACCCCATAAACACCAGGCAGGATCCTGATAAACTGTGAAACCCCATACACACGTGGCAGCATCCTGATACACTGTGAAAACCCCATACACACCTGGCTGGTCCCTGACACACTGTGAAACCCCATACACACCTGGCAGGATCCTGATACACTGTGAAAAACCCATGCACACCTGGCAGGACCCTGATGCACTGTGAATCCCCGTACACACCTTGCATGATCCTGATACACTTTGAAAACCCCATACACACCTGTAAGGTCCCTGATACACTGTGAAACCGAATACACACCAGGCAGGATCCCGATACACTGTGAAAACACCATCCACACCTGGCAGGACCCTGACACACTGTGAAAACCACATATGCACCTGGCAGGATCCTGATCCACTGTGAAACCCCCATACACACCTGGCAGGATCCTGATACACTGTGAAACCCCATACACTCCTGGCAGGATCCTGATACACTGAGAAAACCCCATACACACCTGGCAGGTCCCTGATGCACTGAGAAACCCCATACACACCTGGCAGGATCCTGATATACTGTGAAAACCCCATGCAGACCTGGCAGGACCCTGATACACTGTGAATCCCCGTACACACCTGGCATGATCCTGATACACTGTGAAAACCCCACATACACCTGTAAGGACCCTGATACACTGTGAAGCGGAATACACACCAGGCAGGATCTCGAAACACTGTGAAAACACCATACACACCTGGCAGGACCCTGATACACTGTGAAAACTCCATTTGCACCTGGCAGGATCCTGATCCACTGTGAAACCCCCAAACACACCTGGCAGGATCCTGATACACTGTGAAACCCCATACAAACCTGGCAGGATCCCGATACACTGAGGAAACCCCAGACACACCTGGCAGGACTCTGATACACCGTCAATGCCCGTACACACCTGGCAGGATCCTGATACACTGTGAAAACCCCATACACACCTGGCAGGACCCTGATACACTGTGAAACACCATACACACCTGGCAGGATCCTGATACACTGTGAAAACCCCATACACACCTGGCAGGATCCTGATACACTGTGAAAACCCCATACACACCTG
The DNA here is from genome assembly GCF_036365525.1 of Heterodontus francisci. Classification (NCBI taxonomy): domain Eukaryota; kingdom Metazoa; phylum Chordata; class Chondrichthyes; order Heterodontiformes; family Heterodontidae; genus Heterodontus; species Heterodontus francisci. The sequence continues at coordinate 7,178,483 of NW_027140867.1, read as the reverse complement.
GCAGGATCCTGTTACACTGTAAAACCCCCATACACACCCGACAGGAGCCTGATACACTGTGAAACCCCCGTACACACCTGGCAGGTTCCTGATGCACAGTGGAACCCCATTCACATCTGGCAGGGTCCTGATGCACAGTGAAACCCCATTCACACCTGGCAGCATCCTGATACACTGTGAAAACCCCATGCCCACCTGGCAGGACTCTGATACACTGTGAATCCCCGTACACACCTGGCAGGTTCCTGATACACTGTGAAAACCCCATACACACCTGGCAGGTCCCTGATACACTGTGAAACCCCATACACACCTGGCAGGATCCTGAAAAACTGTGAAAACCCCATGCCCACCTGGCAGAACCCTGATACACTGTGAAAACCCCATACACACCTGGCAGGATCCTGATACACTGTGAAAACCCCATAAACACCAGGCAGGATCCTGATAAACTGTGAAACCCCATACACACGTGGCAGCATCCTGATAAACTGTGAAAACCCCATACACACCTGGCAGGATCCTGATCCACTGTGAAAACCCCATACACACCTGGCAGGATCCTGATCCACTGTGAAAACCCCATGCACACTTGGCAGGATCCTGATACACTATGAAAACCCCATGCACACTTGGCAGGATCCTGATACACTGTGAAAACCCCATACACACCTGGCAGGATCCTGATCCACTGTGAAAACCCCATACACACCTGGCAAGATACTGATGAACTGTGAAACCCCCAAACAAACGGCAGGATACTGAAAAACTCTGAAAACCCCATACATATCTGGCAGGATCCTGATATACTGTTAAAATCCATACACACCTGGCAGGATCCTGATACTCTGTGAAACCCCCATACACAGCCGGCAGGAGCCTGATACACTGTGAAAACCCCGTACATACCTGGTAGGTTCCTGATGAACAGTGGAACGCCATTCACATCTGGCTGGATCCTGATGCACAGTGAAACCCCATTCACATCTGGCAGGATCCTGATACACTGTGAAACCCCATACACATCTGGCAGGATCCTGATACACTGTGAAACCCCATACACACATGGCAGGGTCCTGATACACTGTGAAACCCCATACACACCTGGCAGGATCCTGATACACTGTGAAACCCCCATGCACACCTGGCCGGATCCTGATCCACTGTGAAAACGCCATACACACCTGGCAGGACGCTTATAAAGTGTGAAAACCCGATACACACCTGGCAGGTCCCTGATACACTGTGAAAACCCCATACCCTCCTGGCAGGAACCTGACACACTGTGACAACCCCATACACATCTGGCAGGACACTGATACATTGTGAAAACCCCATACACTCCTGGCAGGATCCTGATCCACTGTGAAAACCCCATACACACCTGGCAAGATTCTGATAAACTGTGAAACCCCCATACACACCTGGCAGGACACTGAAAAGCTCTGAAATCCCCAGACACATCTGGCAGGATCCTGATATACTGTGAAAATCCATACACACCTGGAAGGATCCTGATACACTGTGAAACCCCCATACACACCCGGCAGGACCCTGATACACTGTGAAAACCCCGTACACACCTGGCAGGTTCCTGATGCACAGTGGATCCCCATTCACATCTGGCAGGATCCTGATGCACAGTGAAACCTCATTCACATCTGGCAGGATCCTGATACACTGTGAAACCCCATACACACCTGGCAGGATCCTGATACACTGTGAAACCCCATACACACCTGGCAGGATCTTGATACACTGTGAAACCCCATACACACCTGGCAGGATCCTGATACACTGTGAAACCCCCATGCACACCTGGAAGGATCCTGATCCACTGTAAAAACGACATACACACCTGGGAGTATCCTGATCCACTGTGAATCCCCATACACACCTGGCAGGATCTTGATACTCTGTGAAACCCCATACACACCTGGCAGGATCCTGATACACTGTGAAAACCCCATACACACCTGGCAGGACTCTGATGCACTGTGAATCCCCGCACACACCACGCAGTTTCCTGATACTCTGTGAAAACCCCATACACACCTGGCAGGTCCCTGTTACACTGTGGAACCCCATACACACCTGGCAGGATTCTGATACACAGTGAAAACCCCATGCACACCTGGCAGGACCCTGATACACTGTGAATCCCCGTACACACCTTGCATGATCCTGATACACTGTGAAAACCCCATACACACCTGTAAGGACCCTGATACACTGTGAAACCGAATACACACCAGGCAGGATCCCGATACACTGTGAAAACACCATCCACACCTGGCAGGACACTGACACACTGTGAAAACCACATATGCACCTGGCAGGATCCTGATACACTGTGAAACCCCATACACACCTGGCAGGATCCTGATACACTGAGAAAACCCCATACACACCTGGCAGGTCCGTGATGCACTGTGAAACCCCATACACACCTGGCAGGATCCTGATACACTGTGAAAACCCCATGCAGACCCGGCAGGACCATGATAGACTGTGAATCCCCGTACACACCTGGCATGATCCTGATACACTGTGAAAACCCCATGTACACCTGTAAGGAAACTGATACACTGTGAAACGGAATACACACCAGGCAGGATCTCGAAACACTGTGAAAACACCATACACACCTGGCAGGACCCTGATACACTGTGAAAACTCCATATGCACCTGGCAGGATCCTGATCCACTGTGAAACCCCCATACACACCTGGCAGGATCCTGATACACTGTGAAACCCCATACAAACCTGGCAGGATCCTGATACACTGAGAAAACCCCAGACACACCTGGCAGGACTCTGATACACCGTCAATCCCCGTACACACCTGGGAGGACCCTGATACACTGTGAAAACCCCATACACACCTGGCAGGACCCTGATAAACTGTGAAACACCATACACACCTGGCAGGATCCTGATACACTGTGAAAACCCCATAAACACCAGGCAGGATCCTGATAAACTGTGAAACCCCATACACACGTGGCAGCATCCTGATACACTGTGAAAACCCCATACACACCTGGCAGGTCCCTGATACACTGTGAAACCCCATACACACCTGGCAGGATCCTGATACACTGTGAAAACCCCATGCACACCTGGCAGGACCCTGATACACTGTGAATCCCCGTACACACCTTGCATGATCCTGATACACTGTGAAAACCCCATACACACCTGTAAGGACCCTGATACACTGTGAAACCGAATTCACACCAGGTAGGATCCCGATACACTGTGAAAACACCATCCACACCTGGCAGGACCCTGACACACTGTGAAAACCACATATGCACCTGGCAGGATCCTGATCCACTGTGAAACCCCCATACACACCTGGCAGGATCCTGATACACTGTGAAACCCCATACAAATCTGGCAGCATCCTGATACACTGAGAAAACCCCATACACACCTGGCAGGTCCCTGATGCACTGAGAAACCCCATACACACCTGGCAGGATCCTGATACACTGTGAAAACCCCATGCAGACCTGGCAGGAACCTGATACACTGTGAATCCCCGTACACACCTGGCATGATCCTGATACACTGTGAAAAACCCATATACACCTGTAAGGACCCTGATACACTGTGAAACGGAATACACACCAGGCAGGATCTCGAAACACTGTGAAAACACCATACACACCTGGCAGGACTCTGATACACTGTGAAAACTCCATTTGCACCTGGCAGGATCCTGATCCACTGTGAAACCCCATACAAACCTGGCAGGATCCTGATACACTGAGAAAACCCCAGACACACCTGGCAGGACTCTGATACAACGTCAATCCCCGTACACACCTGGCAGGATCCTGATACACTGTGAAAACCCCATACACACCTGGCAGGACCCTGATACACTGTGAAACACCATACACACCTGGCAGGATCCTGATACACTGTGAAAACCCCATACACACCTGGCAGGATCCTGATACACTGTGAAAACCCCTGCACACCTGGCAGGATCCAGATCCACTGTGAAAACGCCATACACACATGGCAGGACGTTGATAAACTGTGAAAACCCCATACACACCTGACAGGACACTGATACACTGTGTAAACCCCATACCCTCCTGGCAGGAACCTGACACACTGTGAAAACCACATACATACCTGGCAGGACACTGATACACTGTGAAAACCCCATACACGCCTGGCAGGATTCTGATACACTGTGAAACCCACATACACACCTGACAGTATCCTGATCCACTGTGAATCCCCATACACACCTGGGAGGATCCTGATACACTGTGAAAACCCCATACACACCTGGCAGGATCCTGATACACTGTGAAAACCCCATAAACACCAGGCAGGATCCTGATAAAATGTGAAACCCCATACACACGTGGCAGCATCCTGATACACTGTGAAAACCCCATACACACCTGGCAGGATCCTGATCCACTGTGAAAACCCCATACACACCTGGCAGGATCCTGATCCACTGTGAAAACCCCATACACACCTGGCAGGATCCTGATACACTGTGAGAACCCCATACACACCTGGCAGGATCCTGATACACTGTGAAAACCCCATAAACACCAGGCAGGATCCTGATAAACTGTGAAACCCCATGCACACGTTGCAGCATCCTGATACACTGTGAAAACCCCATACACACCTGGCAGGTCCCTGATACACTGTGAAACCCCATACACATCTGGCAGGATCCTGATACACTGTGAAAACCCCATGCACACCTGGCAGGACCCTGATACACTGTGAATCCCCGTACACACCTTGCATGATCCTGATACACTGTGAAAACCCCATACACACCTGTAAGGACCCTGATACACTGTGAAACCGAATACACACCAGGCAGGATCCCGATACACTGTGAAAACACCATCCACACCTGGCAGGACCCTGACACACAGTGAAAACCACATATGCACCTGGCAGGATCCTGATCCACTGTGAAACCCCCATACACACCTGGCAGGATCCTGATACACTGTGAACCCCATACACACCTGGCAGGATCCTGATACACTGAGAAAACCCCATACACACCTGGCAGGTCCCTGATGCACTGAGAAACCCCATACACACCTGGCAGGATCCTGATACACTGTGAAAACCCCATGCAGACCTAGCAGGACCCTGATACACTGTGAATCCCCGTACACACCTGGCATGATCCTGATACACTGTGAAAACCCCATATACACCTGTAAAAACCCTGATACACTGTGAAACGGAATACACACCAGGCAGGATCTCGAAACACTGTGAAAACACCATACACACCTGGCAGGAACCTGATACACTGTGAAAACTCCATTTGCACCTGGCAGGATCCTGATCCACTGTGAAACCCCCATACACACCTGGCAGGATCCTGATACACTGTGAAACCCCATACAAACCTGGCAGGATCCTGAAACACTGAGAGAACCCCAGACACACTTGGCAGGACTCTGATACACCGTCAATCCCCGTACACACCTGGCAGGATCCTGATACACTGTGAAAACCCCATACACACCTGGCAGGACCCTGAAACACTGTGAAACACCATACACACCTGGCAGGATCCTGATACACTGTGAAAACCCCATACACACCTGGCAGGATCCTGATACACTGTGAAAACCCCATACACACCTGGCAGGTCCTGATACACTGTGAAACCCCCATACACACCCGGCAGGAGCCTGATACACTGTGAAAACCCCGTACACACCTGGCAGGTTCCTGATGCACAGTGGAACCCCATTCACATCTGGCAGGATCCTGATGCACAGTGAAACCCCATTCACACCTGGCAGGATCCTGATAAACTGTGAAACCCCCTGCACACCTGGCAGGATCCAGATCCACTGTGAAAACGCCATACACACCTGGCAGGACGATGATAAACTGTGAAAACCCCATACACACCTGACAGGACCCTGATACACTGTGTAAACCCCATACCCTCCTGGCAGGAACCTGACACACTGTGAAAACCCCATACATACCTGGCAGGTCACTGATACACTGTGAAAACCCCATACACGCCTGGCAGGATTCTGATACACTGTGAAACCCACATACACACCTGGCAGTATCCTGATCCACTGTGAATCCCCATACACACCTGGCAGGATCCTGATACACTGTGAAAACCCCATACACAACTGGCAGGATCCTGATCCACTGTGAAACCCACACAACACATCTGGCAGGATCCTGATACACTGTGAAACCCCATACACACCTGGCAGTATCATGATACACTGTGAAACCCCAGACACATCTAGCAGGATCCTGATGCACTGTGAAAACCCCATACACACCTGGCAGGACCCTGATACACTGTGAAAACCCCATATGCACCTGGCAGTATCCTGATCCACTGTGAAACCCCCATACACACCTGGCAGGATCTTGATACACTGTGAAACCCCATACACACCTGGCAGGATCCTGATACACTGTGAAAACCCCATACACACCTGGCAGGTCTCTGATACACTGTGAATCCCCGCACACACCACGCAGTCTCCTGATACACTGTGAAAACCCCATACACACCTAGCAGGTCCCTGATACACTGTGAAACCCCATACACACCTGCCAGGATCCTGATACACTGTGAAAACCCCATGCACACCTGGCAGGACCCTGATACACTGTGAATCCCCGCACACACCACGCAGTTTCCTGATACACTGTGACAACCCCATACACACCTGGCAGGTCCCTGATACTCTGTGAAACCCCATACACACCTGGCAGGATCCTGATACACTGTGAAAACCCCATGCACACCTGGCAGGACCCTGATACACTATGAATCCCCGTACACACCTTGCATGATCCTGATACACTGTGAAAACCCCATACACACATGTAAGGACCCTGATACACGGTGAAACCGAATACACACCAGGCAGGATCCCGATACACTGTGAAAACACCATCCACACCTGGCAGGACCCTGACACACTGTGAAAACCCCATATGCACCTGGCAGGATCCTGAACCACTGTGAAACCCCCATACACACCTGGCAGGATCCTGATACACTGTGAAACCCCATACACACCTGGCAGGATCCTGATACACTGAGAAAACCCCATACACACCTGGCAGGACTCTGATACACCGTCAATCCCCGTACACACCTGGCAGGATCCTGATACACTGTGAAAACCCCATACACACCTGGCAGGACCCTGATACACTGTGAAAACCCCATACACACCTGGCAGGACCCTGATACACTGTGAAACCCCATACACACCTGGCAGGATACTGATACACTGTGAAAACCCCATACACACCTGGCAGGATCCTGATACACTGTGAAAACCCCATAAACACCAGGCAGGATCCTGATAAATTGTGAAACCCCAGACACACGTGGCAGCATCCTGATACACTGTGAAAACCCCATACACACCTGGCAGGATCCTGATCCACTGTGAAAACCCCATACACACCTGGCAGGATCCTGATCCACTGTGAAAACCCCATAGACACCTGGCAGGATCCTGATACACTGTGAAAACCCCATACACACCTGGCAGGATCCTGATACACTGTGAAAACCCCATGCCCACCTGGCAGGACTCTGATACACTGTGAATCCCCGAACACACCTGGCAGGTTCCTGATACACTGTGAAACCCCCATAAACACCAGGCAGGATCCTGATAAACTGTGAAACCCCATACACACGTGGCAGCATCCTGATACACTGTGAAAACCCCATACACACCTGGCAGGATCCTGATCCACTGTGAAAACCCCATACACACCTGGCAGGATCCTGATCCACTGTGAAAACCCCATACACACTTGGCACGATCCTGATACACTGTGAAAACCCCATGCACACTTGGCAGGATCCTGATACACTGTGAAAACCCCATACACACCTGGCAGGATCCTGATCCACTGTGAAAACCCCATACACACCTGGCAAGATACTGATGAACTGTGAAACCCCCAAACAAACGGCAGGATACTGAAAAACTCTGAAAACCCCATACACATCTGGCAGGATCCTGATCCACTGTGAAAACCCCATACACACCTGGCAGGATCCTGATCCACTGTGAAAACCCCATACACACCTGGCAGGATCCTGATCCACTGTGAAAACCCCATACACACCTGGCAGGATCCTGATACACTGTGAAAACCCCATACACACCTGGCAGGATCCTGATACACTGTGAAAACCCCATAAAAACCAGGCAGGATCCTGATAAACTGTGAAACCCCATACACACGTGGCAGCATCCTGAGACACTGTGAAAACCCCATACACACCTGGCTGGTCCCTGATACACTGTGAAACCCCATACACACCTGGCAGGATCCTGATACACTGTGAAAACCCCATGCACACCTGGCAGGACCCTGATACACTGTGAATCCCCGTACACACCTTGCATGATCCTGATACACTTTGAAAACCCCATACACACCTGTAAGGACCCTGATACACTGTGAAACCGAATACACACCAGGCAGGATCCCGATACACTGTGAAAACACCATCCACACCTGGCAGGACCCTGACACACTGTGAAAACCACATATGCACTTGGCAGGATCCTGAACCACTGTGAAACCGCCATACACACCTGGCAGGATCCTGATACACTGTGAAACCCCATACACACCTGGCAGGATCCTGATACACTGAGAAAACCCCATACACACCTGGCAGGTCCCTGATGCACTGAGAAACCCCATACACACCTGGCAGGATCCTGATACACTGTGAAAACCCCATGCAGACCTGGCAGGACCCTGATACACTGTGAATCCCCGTACACACCTGGCATGATCCTGATACACTGTGAAAACCCCACATACACCTGTAAGGACCCTGATACACTGTGAAACGGAATACACACCAGGCAGGATCTCGAAACACTGTGAAAACACCATACACACCTGGCAGGACCCTGATACACTGTGAAAACTCCATTTGCACCAGGCAGGATCCTGATCCACTGTGAAACCCCCAAACACACCTGACAGGATCCTGATACACTGTGAAACCCCATACAAACCTGGCAGGATCCTGATACACTGAGGAAACCCCAGACACACCTGGCAGGACTCTGATACACCGTCAATCCCCGTACACACCTGGCAGGATCCTGATACACTGTGAAAACCCCATACACACCTGGCAGGACCCTGATACACTGTGAAACACCATACACACCTGGCAGGATCCTGATACACTGTGAAAACCCCATACACACCTGGCAGGATCCTGATACACTGTGAAAACCCCATACACACCTGGAAGGATCCTGTTACACTGTGAAACCCCCATACACACCCGGCAGGAGCCTGATACACTGTGAAAACCCCGTACACACCTGGCAGGTTCCTGATGCACAGTGGAACCCCATTCACATCTGGCAGGATCCTGATGCACAGTGAAACCCCATTCACACCTGGCAGGATCCTGATACACTGTGAAAACCCCATGCCCACCTGGCAGGACTCTGATACACTGTGAATCCCCGAACACACCTGGCAGGTTCCTGATACACTGTGAAAACCCCATACACACCTGGCAGGTCCCTGATACACTGTGAAACCCCATACACACCTGGCAGGATCCTGATACACTGTGAAAACCCCATGCCCACCTGGCAGGACCCTGATACACTGTGAAAACCCCATACACACCTGGCAGGATCCTGATACACTGTGAAAACCCCATAAACACCAGGCAGGATCCTGATAAACTGTGAAACCCCAAACACACGTGGCAGCATCCTGATACACTGTGAAAACCCCATACACACCTGGCAGGATCCTGATCCACTGTGAAAACCCCATACACACCTGGCAGGATCCTGATCCACTGTGAAAACCCCATACACACTTGGCAGGATCCTGATACACTGTGAAAACCCCATGCACACTTGGCAGGATCCTGATACACTGTGAAATCCCCATACACACCTGGCAGGATCCTGATCCACTGTGAAATCCCCATACACACCTGGCAAGATACTGATGAACTGTGAAACCCCCAAACAAACGGCAGGATACTGAAAAACTCTGAAAACCCCATACACATCTGGCAGGATCCTGAAATACTGTTAAAATCCATACACACCTGGCAGGAGCCTGATACACTGTGAAAACCCCGAACACACCTGGCAGGTTCCTGATGAACAGTGGAACGCCATTCACATCTGGCTGGATCCTGATGCACAGTGAAACCCCATTTACATATGGCAGGATCCAGATACACTGTGAAACCCCATACACACCTGGCAGGATCCTGACACACTGTGAAAACCACATATGCACTTGGCAGGATCCTGAACCACTGTGAAACCGCCATACACACCTGGCAGGATCCTGTTACACTGTGAAACCCCATTCACACATGGCAGGGCCCTGATACACTGTGAAACCCCATACACACCTGGCAGGATCCTGATACACTGTGAAACCCCCATGCACACCTGGCCGGATCCTGATCCACTGTGAAAACCCCATACACACCTGGCAGGTCCCTGATACACTGTGAAATCCCCATACCCTCCTGTCAGGAACCTGACACACTGTGACAACCCCATACACATCTGGCAGGACACTGATACATTGTGAAAACCCCATACACTCCTGGCAGGATCCTGAGACACTGTTTAAACCCCATGCAAATTTGGCAGGATCCTGATACACTGTGAAAACCCCATACACACCTGGCAGGATCCTGATCCACTGTGAAAACCCCATACACACCTGGCAAAATGCTGATAAACTGTGAAACCCCCATACACACCTGGCAGGACACTGAAAAGCTCTGAAATCCCCAGACACATCTGGCAGGATCCTGATATACTGTGAAAATCCATACACACCTGGAAGGATCCTGATGCACTGTGAAACCCCCATACACACCCGGCAGGAGCCTGATACACTGTGAAAACCCCGTACACACCTGGCAGGTTCCTGATGCACAGTGGAACCCCATTCACATCTGGCAGGATCCTGATGCACAGTGAAACCTGATTCACATCTGGCAGGATCCTGATACACTGTGAAACGCCATACACACCTGGAAGGATCCTGATACACTGTGAAACCCCATACACACCTGGCAGGATCCTGATACACTGTGAAACCCCATTCACACATGGCAGGGCCCTGATACACTGTGAAACCCCATACACACCTGGCAGGATCCTGATACACTGTGAAACCCCCATGCACACCTGGCCGGATCCTGATCCACTGTGAAAACCCCATACACACCTGGCAGGTCCCTGATACACTGTGAAATCCCCATACCCTCCTGTCAGGAACCTGACACACTGTGACAACCCCATACACATCTGGCAGGACACTGATACATTGTGAAAACCCCATACACTCCTGGCAGGATCCTGAGACACTGTTTAAACCCCATGCAAATTTGGCAGGATCCTGATACACTGTGAAAACCCCATACACACCTGGCAGGATCCTGATCCACTGTGAAAACCCCATACACACCTGGCAAAATGCTGATAAACTGTGAAACCCCCATACACACCTGGCAGGACACTGAAAAGCTCTGAAATCCCCAGACACATCTGGCAGGATCCTGATATACTGTGAAAATCCATACACACCTGGAAGGATCCTGATACACTGTGAAACCCCCATACACACCCGGCAGGAGCCTGATACACTGTGAAAACCCCGTACACACCTGGCAGGTTCCTGATGCACAGTGGAACCCCATTCACATCTGGCAGGATCCTGATGCACAGTGAAACCTGATTCACATCTGGCAGGATCCTGATACACTGTGAAACGCCATACACACCTGGAAGGATCCTGATACACTGTGAAACCCCATACACACCTGGCAGGATCTTGATACACTGTGAAACCCCATACACACCTGGCAGGAACCTGATACACTGTGAAACCCCAATGCACACCTGGCAGGATCCTGATCCACTGTAATAACGACATACACACCTGGCAGGACGCTGATAAACTGTGAAAACCCCATACACACCTGGCAGGACCCTGATACACTGTGAAAACCCCAAACCCTCCTGGCAGGAACCTGATACACTGTGAAAACCCCATACACACCTGGCAGGACACTGATACACTGTGAAAACCCCAAACACTCCTGGCAGGTTCCTGATACACTGTGAAACCCCATACACACCTGGCAGTATCGTGATACACTGTGAAACCCCATACACACCTGGCAGGTTCCTGATACACTGTGAAAACCCCATACACACCTGGCAGGTCCCTGATACACTGTGAAACCCCAAACACACCTGGCAGGATCCTGATACACTGTGAAAACCCCATGCCCACCTGGCAGGACCCTGATACACTGTGAATCCCCGTACACACCTGGCGTGATCCTGATACACTGTGAAAACCCCATGCACACCTGTAAGTACCCTGATACACTGTGAAACCGCACACACAACAGGCAGGATCCCGATACACTGTGAAAACACCATTCACACCTGGCAGGATCCTGATACACTGTGAAAACCCCATACACACCTGGCAGGATCCTGATACACTGTGAAACCCCATACACACCTGGCAGGATCCCGATACACTGTGAAAACACCATACACACCTGCAGGACCCTGATACACTGTGAAAACCCCAAACACAACTGGCAGGATCATGATACACTTGCGAAAAACCCCATACACACCTGGCAGGATCCTGATGCACTGTGAAAACCCCATACACACCTGGTAGGATCCTGACACACAGGGAAAACCACATACACACCTGGCGGGACCCTGATACACTGTGTAAAGCCCGTACACACCTGGCAGGATTCTGATACACTCTGAAAACCCAATTCACAACTGGCAGGATCCTGATACACTGTGAAAACCCCAAACAATACTGGCAGGACCCTGATACACTGTGAAAACCCCATACACACCTGACAGGATCCTGATACACTGTGAAAACCCCATGCACACCTGGCAGGACCCTGATACACTGTGAAAACCCCATTCACACCTGGCAGCATCCTGTTACAGTGTGAAAAACCCATACACACCTGGCAGGACCCTGATACACTGTGAAATCCCCATACACACCTGGCAGAATCTTGATGCACTGTGAAACCCTCACACACACGGTCGTATCCTGATACACTGTGAAACCCCATACACAACTGGCAGGATCCTGATACACTGTGAAACCCCCATACACACCCGGCAGGAGCCTGATACACTATGAAAAACCCCATACACACCTGGCAGGTTCCTGATGCACGGTGGAAACCCATTCACATCTGTCAGGATCCTGATGCACAGTGAAACCCCATTCACATCTGGCAGGATCGTGATACACTGTGAAACCCCATACACACCTGGCAGGATCCTCATACACTGTGAAACCCCATACACACCTGGCAGGATCCTGATACACTGTGAAACCCCATAAACACCTGGCAGGATCCTGATACACTGTGAAACCCCCATGCACACCAGGCAGGATCCTGATCCACTGTGAAAACGCCATACACACCTGGCAGGACGCTGATAAACTGTGAAAAACCCATACACACCTGACAGGACCCTGATACAATGTGTAAACCCCATACCCTCCTGGCAGGAACCTGATACATTGTTAAAACCCCGTACATAGCTGGCAGGACACTGATACACTGTGAAAACCCCATACACTCCTGGCAGGATCCTGATAGACTGTGAAACCCCATACACACATGGAAGTATCCGGATCCACTGTGAAACCCCATACACACCTGGCAGATCCTGATACGCTGTGAAAACCCCATACACAACTGGCAGGATCCTGATCCACTGTGAAATCCCCACCACACATCTGGCAGGATCCTGATACACTGTGAAACCCCATACACACCTGGCAGGATCCTGATACACTGTGAAACCCCAGACACATCTGGCAGGATCCTGATGCACTGTGAAAACCCCATACACACCTGGCAGGACCCTGATGCACTGTGAAAAACCCATATGCACCTGGCAGGATCCTGATCCACTGTGAAACCCCCATACACACCTGGCAGGATCTTGATACACTGTGAAACCCCATACACACCTGGCAGGATCCTGATACACTGTGAAAACCCCATAAACACCTGGCAGGACTCTGATACACTGGGAATCCCCGTACACACCTGGCAGGTCCCTGAAACACTGTGAAAACCCCAGACACACCTGGCAGGTCCCTGATACACTGTGAAACCCCATACACACCTGGCAGGATCCTGATACACTGTGAAAAACCCCATGCATACCTGGCAGGACCCTGATACACTGTGAATCCGCGTACACACCTGGCATGATCCTGATACACTGTGAAAACCCCATACACACCTGGAAGGACCCTGATACACAGTGAAACCGCATACACACCAGGCAGGATCCCGATACACTGTGAAAACACCATACACTCCTGGCAGGACACTGATATACTGTGAAAACCCCATACACACCTGGCAGGATCCTGATACACTTGTGAAAACCCCATACACACATGGCAGGAACCTGATACACTGTGAAAACCCCATACACACCTGGCAGGATCCTGATACACTGGGAAAACCCCATAAACACCTGGCGGGACCCTGATACACTGTGAAAACCCCATAAACACGTGGCAGGATCCTGATACACTGGGAAAACCCCAAACACGCCTGGCAGGATCCTGATACACTCTAAAAACCCAATTCACACCTGGCAGGATTCTGATACACTGTGAAAACCCCATACAATACTGGCAGGACACTGATACACTGTGAAAACCCCAGACACACCTGGCAGGATCCTGATAAACTGTGAAAAACCAATGCACACCTGGCAGGACCCTGATATACTGTGAAAACCCCATACACACCTGGAAGGATCCTGTTGCAGTGTGAAAAACCCATACACACCTGGCAGGACCCTGATACACTGTGAAATCCCCATACACACCTGGCAGGATCCTGATGCACCATGAAACCCTCATACACAACTGGCAGGATCCTGATACACTGTGAAAACCCCATTCATACCTGGCAGGATCCTGTTACTGTGTGAAAAACCCATACACACCTGGCAGGACCCTGATACACTGTGAAATCCCCATACACACCTGGCAGGATCCTGATGCGCTGTGAAACCCTCACACACACGGTAGGATCCTGATGCACTGTGAAACCCCATACACACCTGGCAGGATCCTGATACACTGTGAAACCCCCATACACACCCGTCAGGTGCTTAATACACTGTGAAAACCCCAAACACACCTGTCAGGATCCTGATACACAGTGAAACCCCATTCACATCTGGCAGGATCCTGATGCACTGTGAAACCCCATACACACCTGGCAGGATCCTCATACACTGTGAAACCCCATACACACCTGGCAGGATTCTGATACACTGTGAAACCCCATAAACACCTGGCAGGATCCTGATACACTGTGAAACCCCCATGCACACCAGGCAGGATCCTGATTCACTGTGAAAACGCCATACACATCTGGAAGGACGCTGATAAACTGTGAAAAACCCATACACACCTGACAGGACCCTGATACACTATGTAAACCCCATACACACCTGGCAGGAACCTGATACACTATTAAAACCCCGGACATAGCTGGCAGGACACTGATACACTGTGAAAACCCCATACACTCCTGGCAGGATCCTGATAGACTGTGAAACCCCACACACTCCTGGCAGTATCCTGATCCACTGTGAAACCCCATACACACCTGGCAGATCCTGATACGCTGTGAAAACCCCATACACAACTGGCAGGATCCTGATCCACTGTGAAACCCCCACCACACATCAGGCAGGATCCTGATACACTGTGAAACCGCATACACACCTGGCAGGACTCTGATACACTGTGAATCCCCGTACACACCTGGCAGGTTCCTGATACACAGTGAAAACCCCATACACACCTGGCAGGATCCTGATACACTGTGAAACCCCCATGTCCACCTGGCAGGACCCTGATACACTGTGAAGCCCCGTACACACCTGGCAGGATCCTGATACACTTTGAAAAACCCATACACACCTGGCACGACCCTGATACACTGTGAAACCCCATACACACCTGGCAGGATCCCGATACACTGTGAAAACACCATATACACCTGGCAGGACACTGATACACTGTTAAAACCCCATACACACCTGGCAGGATCCTGATACACTTGTGAAAACCCCATACACACATGGCAGGAACCTGATACACTGTGAAAACCCCATACACACCTGGCAGGATCCTGATACACTGGGAAAACCTCATAAACACCTGGCGGGACCCTGATACACTGTGAAAACCTCATAAACACCTGGCAGGATCCTGATACACTCTAAAACCCAATTCACACCTGGCAGGATTCTGATACACTGTGAAAACCCCATACAATACTGGCAGGACACTGACACACTGGGAAAACCCCTGACACACCTGGCAGGATACTGATACACTGTGAAAACCCCATGCACACCTGGCAGGACACTGATATACTGTGAAAACCCCATGCACACCTGGAAGGATCCTGTTGCAGTGTGAAAAACCCTTACACACCTGGCAGGACCCTGATACACTGTGAAATCCCCATACACACCTGGCAGAATCCTGATGCACCATGAAACCCTCATACACAACTGGCAGGATCCTGATAAACAGTGAAAACCCCATTCATACCTGGCAGGATCCTGTTACTGTGTGAAAAACCCATACACACCTGGCAGGACCCTGATACACTGTGAAATTCCCATACACACCTGGCAGGATCCTGATGCACTGTGAAACTTTCACACACACGGTAGGATCCTGATACACTGTGAAACCCCATACACACCTGGCAGGATCCTGATACACTGTGAAACCCCCATACACACCCGTCAGGAGCCTGATACACTGTGAAAACCCCATACACACCTAGCAAGTTCCTGATGCACGGTGGAACCCCATTCACATCTGTCAGGATCCTGATGCACAGTGATACCCCATTCACATCTGGCAGGATCCTGATACACTGTGAAATCCCATACACACCTGGCAGGATCCTCATACACTGTGAAACCCCATACACACCTGGCAGGATCCTGATGCACTGTGAAACCCCATAAACACCTGGCAGGATCCTGATGCACTGTGAAACCCCCATGCACACCAGACAGGATCCTGATCCACTGTGACAACGCCATACACACCTGGCAGGACGCTGATAAACTGTGAAAAACCCATACACACCTGACAGGACCCTGATACACTGTGTAAACCCCATACACTCCTGGCAGGAACCTGATACACTGTTAAAACCCCGTACATAGCTGGCAGGACACTGATACACTGTGAAAACCCCATACACTCCTGGCAGGATCCTGATAGACTGTGAAACCCCATACACTCCTGGCAGTATCCTGATCCACTGTGAAACCCCATACACACCTGGCAGATCCTGATACGCTTTGAAAACCCCATACACAACTGGCAGGATCCTGATCCACTGTGAAACCCCCACCACACATCTGGCAGGATCCTGATACACTGTGAAACCCCATACACACCTGGCAGGATCCTGATACACTGTGAAAACTCAGACACATCTGGCAGGATCCTGATGCACTGTGGAAACCCCATACACACCTGGCAGGACCCTGATACACTGTGAAAACCCCATATGCACCTGGCAGGATCCTGATCCACTGTGAAACCCCCATACACACCTGGCAAGATCTTGATACACAGTGAAACTGCATACACACCAGGCAGGATCCCGATACACTGTGAAAACACCATATACACCTGGCAGGACCCTGATACACTGTGAAAACCCCATACACACCTGGCAGGATCCTGATACACTTTGAAAAACCCATACACACCTGGCACGACCCTGCTACACTTTGAAACCCAATACACACCTGGCAGGATTCCGATACACTGTGAAAACACCATACACACCTGGCAGGACACTGATACACTGTTAAAACCCCATACACACCTGGCAGGATCCTGATACACTTGTGAAAACCCCATACACACCTGGCAGGAACCTGATACACTGTGAAAACCCCATACACACCTGGCAGGATCCTGATACACTGGAAAAACCCCATAAACACCTGGCCGGACCCAGATACACTGTGAAAACCCCATAAACACCTGGCAGGATCCTGATACACTGGGAAAACCCCAAACACGCCTGGCAGGATCCTGATACACTCTAAAAACCCAATTCACACCTGGCAGGATTCTGATACTCTGTGAAAACCCCAGACAATACTGGCAGGACACTGATACACTGTGAAAACCCCAGACACACCTGGCAGGATCCTGATACACTGTGAAAACCCCATGCACACCTGGCAGGACCCTGATATACTGTGAAAACCCCATTCACACCTGGAAGGATCCTGTTGCAGTGTGAAAAACCCATACACACCTGGCAGGACCCTGATACACTGTGAAATCCCCATACACACCTGGCAGGATCCTGATGCACCGTGAAACCCTCATACACAACTGGCAGGATCCTGATACACTGTGAAAACCCCATACACACCTGGCAGGACTCTGATACGCTGTGAAAACCCCATACACACCTGGCAGGATCCTGTTACACTGTGGAACCCCACACACACCTGGCAGGACCCTGATACACTGTGAAAACCCCGTACACACCTGTATGTTTCCTGATACACTGTGAAACCCCATACACACCTGGCAGGATCCTGATGCACCGTGAAATCCCCATACGCACCTGGCAGGATCCTGATGCACCGTGAAACCCTCATACACACCTGGCAGGATCTTGATACACTGTGAAACCCCCATGCACTCCAGTCAGGATCCTGACCACTGTGAAACGCCATACACACCTGGCAGGATCCTGATACACTGTGAAAACCACATGCACTCCTGGCAGGATCATGATCCACTGTGAAACCCCATACACACCAGGCAGGACCCTGATACACTGTGAAACCCCATACACACCTGGCAGGATCCTGATGCACTGTGAAATCACCATACACACCTGGCAGGATCCTGATCCACTGTGAAACCCCCATGGACACCTGGCAGGACCCTGATACACTGTGAAAACCCCATATGCACTTGGCAGGATCCTGATCCACTGTGAAACCCCCATACACACCTGGCAGGATCTTGATACACTGTGAAACCCCATACACACCTGGCAGGATCCTGATACACTGTGAAAACCCCATACACACCTGGCAGGACACTGATACACTGTGAAAACCCCATACACACCTGGCAGGATGCTGTTACAGAGTGAAACGCCCATACACACCTGGCAGGACACTGATACACTGCGAAATCCCCGTACACACCTGGCAGGATCCTGATGCACTGTGAAACCTTCATACACACCTGGTAGAATCCTGATACGCTCTGAAAACCCCATACAAATCTGGCAGGATCCTGATACACTGTGGAACCCCATACACACCTGGCAGGACCCTGATACACTGTGAAAACCCCGTACACACCTGTCTGTGTCCTGATACACTGTGAAACCCCATACACACCTGGCAGGATCCTGATACACTGTGAAAACCCCATGCACTCCTGGCAGGATCCTGATCCACAGTGAAACGCCATACACACCTGGCAGGATCCTGATACACTGTGAAAACCACATGCACTCCTGGCAGGATCATGATCCACTGTGAAATCACCATACACACCTGGCACGGCCCTGATACACTGTGAAAACCCCATACACAGCTGGCAGGATCCTGTTACACTGTTATAACCTCATACACACCTGGCAGGATCCTGTTACACTGTGAAAACCACATGCACTCCTGGCAGGATCATGATCCACTGTGAAACCCCATACACACCTGGCAGGACCCTGAAACACTGTGAAACCCCATACACACCTGGCAGGATCCTGATGCACTGTGAAATCACCATACACACCTGGCAGGGCCCGGATACACTGTGAAAACCCCAGACACACCTGGCAGGATCCTGTTACACAGTTATAACCCCGTACACACCAGGCAGGATCCTGATACACTGTGAAAACAACATGCACTCCTGGCAGGATCATGATCCACTGTGAAACCCCATACATACCTGGCCGGAACCCGATACACTGTGAAAACCCCATACACACCTGTCAGGATCCTGATACAATGTGAAAACCCCATACAAATCTGGCAGGATCCTGATCCACTGTGAAACCCCCATGCACACCTGGCAGGATCCTGATACACTGTGAAACCCCATACACACCTGGCAGGATCCTGATACACTGGGAAAACCCCATAAACAACTGGCGGGAGCCTGAAACACTGTGTAAAGCCTATACACACCTGGCAGGATCCTGATACACACTAAAAACCCAATTCACACCTGGCAGGATCCTGATACACTGTGAAAACCCCATACAGTACTGGCAGGATCCTGATACACTGTGAAAACCACATGCACTCCTGGCAGGATCATGATCCACTGTGAAATCACCATAAACACCTGGCAGGGCCCTGATACACTGTGAAAACCCCATACACAGCTGGCAGGATCCTGTTACACTGTTATAACCCCATACACACCTGGCAGGATCCTGTTACACTGTGAAAACCACATGCACTCCTGGCAGGATCATGATCCACTGTGAAACCCCATACACACCTGGCAGGACCCTGAAACACTGTGAAACCCCATACACACCTGGCAGGATCCTGATGCACTGTGAAATCACCATACACACCTGGCAGGGCCCGGATACACTGTGAAAACCCCAGACACACCTGGCAGGATCCTGTTACACTGTTAAAACCCCGTACACACCAGGCAGGATCCTGATACACTGTGAAAACCACATGCACTCCTGGCAGGATCATGATCCACTGTGAAACCCCATACATACCTGGCCGGAACCCGATACACTGTGAAAACCCCATGCACACCTGTCAGGATCCTGATACAATGTGAAAACCCCATACACAACTGGCAGGATCCTGATCCACTGAGAAACCCCCATGCACACCTGGCAGGATCCTGATACACTGTGAAACCCCATACACACCTGGCAGGATCCTGATATACTGGGAAAACCCCATAAACACCTGGCGGGAGCCTGAAACACTGTGTAAAGCCTATACACACCTGGCAGGATCCTGATACACACTAAAAACCCAATTCACACCTGGCAGGATCCTGATACACTGTGAAAACCCCATATAATACTGGCAGGATCCTGATACACTGTGAAAACCCCATTCACACCTGGCAGGTTACTGTTACAGTATGAAAAGCCCACACACACCTGTCAGGACCCTGATACACTGCGAAATCCCCATACACACCTGACAGGATCCTGATGCACTGTGAAACCCTCATACACACCTGGTAGAATCCTGATACACTGTGAAAACCCCATACACACCTGGCAGGACCCTGATACGCTGTGAAAACCCAATACACATCTGGCAGCATCCTGATACACTGTGGAACCCCATACACACCTGGCAGGACCCTGATACACTGTGAAAACCCCGTACACACCTGTCTGTGTCCTGATACACTGTGAAACCCCATACACACCTGGCAGGATCCTGATACACTGTGAAAGCCCCATGCACTCCAGGCAGGATCCTGATCCACTGTGAAACGCCATACACACCTGGCAGGATCCTGATACACTGTGAAAACCACATGCACTCCTGGCAGAATCATGATCCACTGTGAAACCCCATACACACCTGGCAGGACCCTGATGCACTGTGAAATCACCATACACACCTGGCAGGGCCCTGATACAATGTGAAAACCCCAAACACACCTGGCAGGAACCTGTTACACTGTTATAACGCCATACTCACCTGGCAGGATCCTGATACACTGTGAAAACCACATGCACTCCTGGCAGGATCATGATCCACTGTGAAACCCCATGCACACCTGGCAGGAACCCGATACACTGTGAAAACCCCATACACAACTGGCAGGATCCTGATCCGCTGTGAAACCCCCATGCACACCTGGCAGAATCCTGATAGACTGTGAAACCCCATACACACCTGGCAGGATCCTGATACACTGTGAAAACCCCATACACACCTGGCAGGATCCTGATCCACTGTGAAACCCCATACACATCTGGCAGGATCCTGATACACTCTGAAACCCGATACACTCCTGGCCGGATTCTGATACACTGTGCAACCCCCATACACATCTGGAAGGATCCTGATGCAGTGTGAAATCCCCATACACACCTGGCAGGATCCTGATGCACCGTGAAAACCCCATGCACAGCTCGCAGGATCCTGATACACTCTGAAACCCCATACACTCCTGGCAGGATTCTGATACACTGTGCAACCCCCAAACACTCCTGGAAGGATCCTGATCCACTGTGAAAACCCCATACACACCTGGCAGGATCCTGATACACTCTGAAACCCCATACACTCCTGGCCGGATTCTGATACACTGTGCAACACCCATACACATCTGGAAGGATCCTGATGCAATGTGAAATCCCCATACACACCTGGCAGGATCCTGATACACATTGAAAACCCCATACACACCTAGCAGGATCCTGATACATTCTGAAACCCCATACACTCCTGGCAGGATTCTGATACACTGTGCAACCCCCAAACACATCTGGAAGGATCCTGATGCAATGTGAAATCCCCATACATACCTGGCAGGATCCAGATACACAGTGAAAACCCCATACACACCTGGCAGGATCCTGATACACTCTGAAAACCCCATACACACCTGGCAGGATTCTGATACACTGTGCAACCCCCATACACATCTGGAAGGATCCTGATGCAATGTTAAAACCCCATACACACCTGGCAGGATGCTGATAAACTGTGAAACCCCCATACACACCTGGCAGGATCCTGATAATCTCTGAAAAGCCAAACACAGCTGGCAGGATCCTGATATACTGTGAAACCCCATACACACCTGGCAGGATGCCGATACACCGTGAAAATACCACACACACCTGCCAGGACACTGATACACTGTGAAACCCCCATGCACACCTGGCAGGATCCTGATGCACTGTGAAAACGTCATACACACCTGGATGGACGCTGATAATCTGTGAAAACCCCATACACACCTGGCAGGACCCTGATACACTGTGAAAACCCAATACCCTCCTGGCAGGAACCTGATACACTGTGAAAACCCCATACACACCTGGCAGGACACTGATACACTGTGAAACCCCATACAAACCTGGCAGTATCCTGATCCACTGTGAAACCCCATACACACCTGGCAGGATCCTGATACACTGTGAAACCCCAGACACACCTGGCAGTTTCCTGATCCACTGTGAAACCCCATACACACCTGGCAGGATCCTGATACACTGTGAAACCCCATAAACAACTGGCAGGATACTGATACACTGTGAAACCCCAGACACATCTGGCAGGATCCTGATGTACTGTGAAAACCCCAAACACACCTGGCAGGACCCTGATACACTGTGAAAACCCCATATGCACCTGGCAGGAACCTGATCCACTGTGAAACCCCCATACACACCTGGCAGGATCTTGATACACTGTGAAACCCCATAAACACCTGGCAGGAGCCTGATATACTGTGAACACCCCATACACCCCTGGCAGGACTCTGATACACTGTGAATCCCCGTACACACCTGGCAGGTTCCTGATACACTGCGAAAACCCCATACACACCTGGCAGGTCCCTGATACACTGTGAAACCCCATACACACCTGGCAGGATACTGATACACTGTGAAAACCCCATGCACTCCTGGCAGGACCCTGATACACTGGAAATCCCCGTACACAACTGGCATGATCCTGATACACTGTGAAAAGCCCATACACACCTGTAAGGATCCTGATACAATGTGAAAACCCCATACACACCTGGCAGGATCCTGATACACTTGTGGAAACCCCATACACACCTGGCAGGATCCTGATACACTGGGAAAACCCCATAAACACCTGGCGGGACCTTGATACACTGTGTAAAGCCCACACACACAGCAGGATCCTGATACACTCTGAAAACCCAATTCACATCTGGCAGGATCCTGATAAACTGTGAAAACCCCATACAATACTGGCAGGACTCTGATACACTGTGAAAACCCCATAAACAACTGGCGGGAGCCTGAAACACTGTGTAAAGCCTATACACACCTGGCAGGATCCTGATACACACTAAAAACCCAATTCACACCTGGCAGGATCCTGATACACTGTGAAAACCCCATACAATACTGGCAGGATCCTGATACACTGTGAAAACCACATGCACTCCTGGCAGGATCATGATCCACTGTGAAATCACCATAAACACCTGGCAGGGCCCTGATACACTGTGAAAACCCCATACACAGCTGGCAGGATCCTGTTACACTGTTATAACCCCATACACACCTGGCAGGATCCTGTTACACTGTGAAAACCACATGCACTCCTGGCAGGATCATGATCCACTGTGAAACCCCATACACACCTGGCAGGACCCTGAAACACTGTGAAACCCCATACACACCTGGCAGGATCCTGATGCACTGTGAAATCACCATACACACCTGGCAGGGCCCGGATACACTGTGAAAACCCCAGACACACCTGGCAGGATCCTGTTACACTGTTAAAACCCCGTGCACACCAGGCAGGATCCTGATACACTGTGAAAACCACATGCACTCCTGGCAGGATCATGATCCACTGTGAAACCCCATACATACCTGGCCGGAACCCGATACACTGTGAAAACCCCATGCACACCTGTCAGGATCCTGATACAATGTGAAAACCCCATACACAACTGGCAGTATCCTGATCCACTGAGAAACCCCCATGCACACCTGGCAGGATCCTGATACACTGTGAAACCCCATACACACCTGGCAGGATCCTGATATACTGGGAAAACCCCATAAACACCTGGCGGGAGCCTGAAACACTGTGTAAAGCCTATACACACCTGGCAGGATCCTGATACACACTAAAAACCCAATTCACACCTGGCAGGATCCTGATACACTGTGAAAACCCCATATAATACTGGCAGGATCCTGATACACTGTGAAAACCCCATTCACACCTGGCAGGTTACTGTTACAGTATGAAAAGCCCACACACACCTGTCAGGACCCTGATACACTGCGAAATCCCCATACACACCTGACAGGATCCTGATGCACTGTGAAACCCTCATACACACCTGGTAGAATCCTGATACACTGTGAAAACCCCATACACACCTGGCAGGACCCTGATATGCTGTGAAAACCCAATACACATCTGGCAGCATCCTGATACACTGTGGAACCCCATACACACCTGGCAGGACCCTGATACACTGTGAAAACCCCGTACACACCTGTCTGTGTCCTGATACACTGTGAAACCCCATACACACCTGGCAGGATCCTGATACACTGTGAAAGCCCCATGCACTCCAGGCAGGATCCTGATCCACTGTGAAACGCCATACACACCTGGCAGGATCCTGATACACTGTGAAAACCACATGCACTCCTGGCAGAATCATGATCCACTGTGAAACCCCATACACACCTGGCAGGACCCTGATGCACTGTGAAATCACCATACACACCTGGCAGGGCCCTGATACAATGTGAAAACCCCAAACACACCTGGCAGGAACCTGTTACACTGTTATAACGCCATACTCACCTGGCAGGATCCTGATACACTGTGAAAACCACATGCACTCCTGGCAGGATCATGATCCACTGTGAAACCCCATGCACACCTGGCAGGAACCCGATACACTGTGAAAACCCCATACACACCTGTCAGGATCCTGATACACTGTGAAAACCCCATACACAACTGGCAGGATCCTGATCCGCTGTGAAACCCCCATGCACACCTGGCAGAATCCTGATAGACTGTGAAACCCCATACACACCTGGCAGGATCCTGATACACTGTGAAAACCCCATACACACCTGGCAGGATCCTGATCCACTGTGAAACCCCATACACATCTGGCAGGATCCTGATACACTCTGAAACCCGATACACTCCTGGCCGGATTCTGATACACTGTGCAACCCCCATACACATCTGGAAGGATCCTGATGCAGTGTGAAATCCCCATACACACCTGGCAGGATCCTGATGCACCGTGAAAACCCCATGCACAGCTCGCAGGATCCTGATACACTCTGAAACCCCATACACTCCTGGCAGGATTCTGATACACTGTGCAACCCCCAAACACTCCTGGAAGGATCCTGATCCACTGTGAAAACCCCATACACACCTGGCAGGATCCTGATACACTCTGAAACCCCATACACTCCTGGCCGGATTCTGATACACTGTGCAACACCCATACACATCTGGAAGGATCCTGATGCAATGTGAAATCCCCATACACACCTGGCAGGATCCTGATACACATTGAAAACCCCATACACACCTAGCAGGATCCTGATACATTCTGAAACCCCATACACTCCTGGCAGGATTCTGATACACTGTGCAACCCCCAAACACATCTGGAAGGATCCTGATGCAATGTGAAATCCCCATACATACCTGGCAGGATCCAGATACACAGTGAAAACCCCATACACACCTGGCAGGATCCTGATACACTCTGAAAACCCCATACACACCTGGCAGGATTCTGATACACTGTGCAACCCCCATACACATCTGGAAGGATCCTGATGCAATGTTAAAACCCCATACACACCTGGCAGGATGCTGATAAACTGTGAAACCCCCATACACACCTGGCAGGATCCTGATAATCTCTGAAAAGCCAAACACAGCTGGCAGGATCCTGATATACTGTGAAACCCCATACACACCTGGCAGGATGCCGATACACCGTGAAAATACCACACACACCTGCCAGGACACTGATACACTGTGAAACCCCCATGCACACCTGGCAGGATCCTGATGCACTGTGAAAACGTCATACACACCTGGATGGACGCTGATAATCTGTGAAAACCCCATACACACCTGGCAGGACCCTGATACACTGTGAAAACCCAATACCCTCCTGGCAGGAACCTGATACACTGTGAAAACCCCATACACACCTGGCAGGACACTGATACACTGTGAAACCCCATACAAACCTGGCAGTATCCTGATCCACTGTGAAACCCCATACACACCTGGCAGGATCCTGATACACTGTGAAACCCCATACACACCTGGCAGTTTCCTGATCCACTGTGAAACCCCATACACACCTGGCAGGATCCTGATACACTGTGAAACCCCATAAACAACTGGCAGGATACTGATACACTGTGAAACCCCAGACACATCTGGCAGGATCCTGATGTACTGTGAAAACCCCAAACACACCTGGCAGGACCCTGATACACTGTGAAAACCCCATATGCACCTGGCAGGAACCTGATCCACTGTGAAACCCCCATACACACCTGGCAGGATCTTGATACACTGTGAAACCCCATAAACACCTGGCAGGAGCCTGATATACTGTGAACACCCCATACACCCCTGGCAGGACTCTGATACACTGTGAATCCCCGTACACACCTGGCAGGTTCCTGATACACTGCGAAAACCCCATACACACCTGGCAGGTCCCTGATACACTGTGAAACCCCATACACACCTGGCAGGATACTGATACACTGTGAAAACCCCATGCACTCCTGGCAGGACCCTGATACACTGGAAATCCCCGTACACAACTGGCATGATCCTGATACACTGTGAAAAGCCCATACACACCTGTAAGGATCCTGATACAATGTGAAAACCCCATACACACCTGGCAGGATCCTGATACACTTGTGGAAACCCCATACACACCTGGCAGGATCCTGATACACTGGGAAAACCCCATAAACACCTGGCGGGACCTTGATACACTGTGTAAAGCCCACACACACAGCAGGATCCTGATACACTCTGAAAACCCAATTCACATCTGGCAGGATCCTGATAAACTGTGAAAACCCCATACAATACTGGCAGGACTCTGATACACTGTGAAAACCCCATGCACACCTGGCAGGATCCTGATACACTGTGAAAACCCCATGCACACCTGGCAGGACACTGATACACTGTGAAAACCCCATTCACACCTGGCAGGATCCTGTTACAGTGTGAAAAACCCATACACACCTGGCAGGATCCTGATACACTGTCAAAACCCCATACACACCTGGCAGGATCCTGATACACTGTGAAAACCCCATACGCTCCACGCAGGAACCTGATACACTGCGAAAACCCCATACACACCTGGCAGGACAATGATACACTGTGAAACCCCATACACACCTGGCAGTATCCTGATCCACTGTGAAACCCCATACACACCTGGCAGGATCCTGATACACTGTGAAACCCCATACACACCTGGCATTTTCCTGATCCACTGTGAAACCCCATACACACCTGGCAGGATACTGATACACTGTGACACCCCATACACAACTGGTAGGATCCTGATACACTGTGAAACCCCAGACACATCTGGCAGGATCCTGATGCACTGTGAAAACCCCAAACACACCTGGCAGGACCCTGATACACTGTGAAAACCCCATATGCACCTGGCAGGGTCCTGATCCACTGTGAAACCCCCATACACACCTGGCAGGATCTTGATACACTGTGAAACCCCATACACACCTGGCAGGACACTGATACACTGTGAAAACCCCATACACACCTGGCAGGACTCTGATACACTGTGAATCCCCGGACACACCTGGCAGGTTCCTGATACACTGTGAAAACGCCATACACACCTGGCAGGTCCCTGATACACTGTGAAACCCCATACACACCTGGCAGGATACTGATACACTGTGAAAACCCCATGCACTCCTGGCAGGACCCTGATACATTGGAAATCCCCGTACACAACTGGCATGATCCTGATACACTGTGTAAACCCCATACACTCCTGGCAGGAACCTGATACACTGTTGAAACCCCGTACATAGCTGGCAGGACACTGATACACTGTGAAAACCCCATACACTCCTGGCAGGATCCTGTTAGACTGTGAAACCCCATACACTCCTGGCAGTATCCTGATCCACTGTGAAACCCCATACACACCTGGCAGATCCTGATACGCTGTGAA
Organism: Heterodontus francisci; assembly: GCF_036365525.1. Taxonomy (NCBI): domain Eukaryota; kingdom Metazoa; phylum Chordata; class Chondrichthyes; order Heterodontiformes; family Heterodontidae; genus Heterodontus; species Heterodontus francisci. The sequence continues at coordinate 7,149,304 of NW_027140867.1, read as the reverse complement.
AACCCCATACACAACTGGCAGGATCCTGATCCACTGTGAAACCCCCACCACACATCTGGCAGGATCCTGATACACTGTGAAACCCCATACACACCTGGCAGGATCCTGATACACTGTGAAACCCCAGACACATCTGGCAGGATCCTGATGCACTGTGAAAACCCCATACACACCTGGCAGGACCCTGATACAATGTGAAAACCCCATATGCACCTGGCAGGATCCTGATCCACTGTGAAACCCCCATACACACCTGGCAGGATCTTGATACACTGTGAAACCCCATACACACCTGGCAGGATCCTGATACACTGTGAAAACCCCATAAACACCTGGCAGGATCTGATACACTGTGAATCCCCGTAGACACCTGGCTGGTCCCTGATAGACTGTGAAAACCCCATACACACCTGGCAGGTCCCTGATACACTGTGAAACCCCAGACACACCTGGCAGGATCCTGATACACTGTGAAAAACCCCATGCACACCTGGCAGGACCCTGATACACTGTGAATCCGCGTACACACCTGGCATGATCCTGATACACTGTGAAAACCCCATACACACCTGGAAGGACCCTGATACACAGTGAAACCGCATACACACCAGGCAGGATCCCGATACACTGTGAAAACACCATACACACCTGGCAGGACACTGATACACTGTGAAAACCCCATACACACCTGGCAGGATCCTTATACACTTTGAAAAACACATACACACCTGGCACGACCCTGATACACTGTGAAACCCCATAAACACCTGGCAGGAGCATGATATACTGTGAACACCCCATACACCCCTGGCAGGACTCTGATACACTGTGAATCCCCGTACACACCTGGCAGGTTCCTGATACACTGTGAAAACCCCATACACACCTGGCAGGTCCCTGATACACTGTGAAACCCCATACACACCTGGCAGGATACTGATACACTGTGAAAACCCCATGCACTCCTGGCAGGACCCTGATACACTGGAAATCCCCGTACACAACTGGCATGATCCTGATACACTGTGAAAAGCCCATACACACCTGTAAGGATCCTGATACAATGTGAAAACCCCATACACACCTGGCAGGAACCTGATACACTTGTGGAAACCCCATACACACCTGGCAGGATCCTGATACACTGGGAAAACCCCATAAACACCTGGCGGGACCTTGATACACTGTGTAAAGCCCACACACACAGCAGGATCCTGATACACTCTGAAAACCCAATTCACACCTGGCAGGACAATGATACACTGTGAAACCCCATACACACCTGGCAGTATCCTGATCCACTGTGCAACCCCATACACACCTGGCAGGATCCTGATACACTGTGAAACCCCATACACACCTGGCATTTTCCTGATCCACTGTGAAACCCCATACACACCTGGCAGGATACTGATACACTGTGACACCCCATACACAACTGGTAGGATCCTGATACACTGTGAAACCCCAGACACATCTGGCAGGATCCTGATGCTCTGTGAAAACCCCAAACACACCTGGCAGGACCCTGATACACTGTGAAAACCCCATATGCACCTGGCAGGGTCCTGATCCACTGTGAAACCCCCATACACACCTGGCAGGATCTTGATACACTGTGAAACCCCATACACACCTGGCAGGACACTGATACACTGTGAAAACCCCATACACACCTGGCAGGACTCTGATACACTGTGAATCCCCGGACACACCTGGCAGGTTCCTGATACACTGTGAAAACGCCATACACACCTGGCAGGTCCCTGATACACTGTGAAACCCCATACACACCTGGCAGGATACTGATACACTGTGAAAACCCCATGCACTCCTGGCAGGACCCTGATACATTGGAAATCCCCGTACACAACTGGCATGATCCTGATACACTGTGTAAATCCCATACACTCCTGGCAGGAACCTGATACACTGTTGAAACCCCGTACATAGCTGACAGGACACTGATACACTGTGAAAACCCCATACACTCCTGGCAGGATCCTGTTAGACTGTGAAACCCCATACACTCCTGGCAGTATCCTGATCCACTGTGAAACCCCATACACACCTGGCAGATCCTGATACGCTGTGAAAACCCCATACACAACTGGCAGGATCCTGATCCACTGTGAAACCCCCACCACACATCTGGCAGGATCCTGATACACTGTGAAACCCCATACACACCTGGCAGGATCCTGATACACTGTGAAACCCCAGACACATCTGGCAGGATCCTGATGCACTGTGAAAACCCCATACACACCTGGCAGGACCCTGATACAATGTGAAAACACCATATGCACCTGGCAGGATCCTGATCCACTGTGAAACCCCCATACACACCTGGCAGGATCTTGATACACTGTGAAACCCCATACACACCTGGCAGGATCCTGATACACTGTGAAAACCCCATAAACACCTGGCAGGATCTGATACACTGTGAATCCCCGTAGACACCTGGCTGGTCCCTGATAGACTGTGAAAACCCCATACACACCTGGCAGGTCCCTGATACACTGTGAAACCCCAGACACACCTGGCAGGATCCTGATACACTGTGAAAAACCCCATGCACACCTGGCAGGACCCTGATACACTGTGAATCCGCGTACACACCTGGCATGATTCTGATACACTGTGAAAACCCCATACACACCTGGAAGGACCCTGATACACAGTGAAACCGCATACACACCAGGCAGGATCCCGATACACTGTGAAAACACCATACACACCTGGCACGACACTGATACCCTGTGAAAACCCCATACACACCTGGCAGGATCCTTATACACTTTGAAAAACCCATACACACCTGGCACGACCCTGATACACTGTGAAACCCCATACACACCTGGCAGGATCCCGATACACTGTGAAAACACCATACACACCTGGCAGGACACTGATACACTGTTAAAACCCCATACACACCTGGCAGGATGCTGATACACTTGTGAAAACCCCATACACACCTGGCAGGAACCTGATACACTGTGAAAACCCCATACACACCTGGCAGGATCCTGATACACTGGGAAAACCCCATAAACAACTGGCGGGACCCTGATACACTGTGAAAACCCCATAAACAGCTGGCAGGATCCTGATACACTGGGAAAACCCCAAACACGCCTGGCAGGATCCTGATACACTCTAAAAACCCAATTCACACCTGGCAGGATTCTGATACACTGTGAAAACCCCATACAATACTGGCAGGACACTGATACACTGTGAAAACCCCAGACACACCTGGCAGGATCCTGATACACTGTGAAAACCCCATGCACACCTGGCAGGACCCTGATATACTGTGAAAACCCCATTCACACCTGGAAGGATCCTGTTGCAGTGTGAAAAACCCATACACACCTGGCAGGACCCTGATACACTGTGAAATCCCCATACACACCTGGCAGGATCCTGATGCACCGTGAAACCCTCATACACAACTGGCAGGATCCTGATACACTGTGAAAACCCCATACATACCTGGCAGGACACTGATACGCTGTGAAAACCCCATACACATCTGGCAGGATCCTGTTACACTGTGGAACCCCACACACACCTGGCAGGACCCTGATACACTGTGAAAACCCCGTACACACCTGTATGTTTCCTGATACACTGTGAAACCCCATACACACCTGGCAGGATCCTGACACACTGTGAAACCCCCATGCACTCCAGTCAGGAACCTGACCACTGTGAAACGCCATACACACCTGGCAGGATCCTGATACACTGTGAAAACCACATGCACTCCTGGCAGGATCATGATCCACTGTGAAACCCCATACACACCTGGCAGGACCCTGATACACTGTGAAACCCCATACACACCTGGCAGGATCCTGATGCACTGTGAAATCACCATACACACCTGGCAGGGCCCGGATGCACTGTGAAAACCTCATACACACCTGGCAGGATCATGTTACACTGTTATAACCCCATACACACCAGGCAGGATCCTGATACACTGTGAAAACCACATGCACTCCTGGCAGGATCATGATCCACTGTGAAACCCCATACACACCTGGCAGGAACCCGATACACTGTGAAAACCCCATACACACCTGTCAGGTTCCTGATACACTGTGAAAACCCCATACACAACTGGCAGGATACTGATCCACTGTGAATCCCCCATGTACACCTGGCAGGACCCTGATACACTGTGAAAACCCCATATGCACCTGGCAGGATCCTGATCCACTGTGAAACCCCATACACACCTGGCAGGATCCTGATACAGTGTGAAAACCCCATACACACCTGGCAGGACACTGATACACTGTGAAAACCCCATACACACCTGGCAGGATACTGATACACTTTGAAAAACCCATACACACCTGGCAGGACTATGATACACTTTGAAACCGCATACACACCTGGCAGGATCCCGATACACTGTGAAAACACCATACACACCTGGCAGGACACTGATACACTGTGAAAACCCCATACACACCTGGCAGGATCCTGATACACTTGTGAAAACCCCATACACACCTGGCAGGAACCTGATACAATGTGAAAACCCCATACACACCTGGCAGGATCCTGATACACTGGGAAAACCCCATACCCTCCTGGCAGGATCCTGATACACTCTAAAAACCCAATTCACACCTGGCAGGATCCTGATACACTCTGAAAACCCCATACAATACTGGCAGGACCCTGATAAACTGTGAAAACCCCATACACACCTGGCAGGATCCTGATACAGTGTGAAACCCCCATGCACAACTGGCAGGACCCTGATATACTGTGAAAACCCCATTCACACCTGGAAGGATCCTGTTGCAGTGTGAAAAACCCATACACACCTGGCAGGACCCTGATACACTGTGAAATCCCCATACACACCTGGCAGGATCCTGATGCACCGTGAAACCCTCATACACAACTGGCAGGATCCTGATACACTGTGAAAACCCCATACACACATGGCAGGACACTGATACGCTGTGAAAACCCCATACACACCTGGCAGGATCCTGTTACACAGTGGAACCCCACACACAACTGGCAGGACCCTGATACACTGTGAAAACCCCGTACACACCTGTCTGTTTCCTGATACACTGTGAAACCCCACACACACCTGGCAGGATCCTGATACACTGTGAAAACACCATGCACTCCAGGCAGGATCCTGACCACTGTGAAACGCCATACACACCTGGCAGGATCCTGATACACTGTGAAAACCACATGCACTCCTGGCAGGATCATGATCCACTGTGAAACCCCAGACACACCTGGCAGAACCCTGATACACTGTGAAACCCCATACACACCTGGCAGGATCCTGATGCACTGTGAAATCACCATGCACAACTGGCAGGGCCCGGATACTCTGTGAAAACCCCATACACACCTGGCAGGATCCTGTTACACTGTTATAACCCCATGCACACCAGGCAGGATCCTGATACACTTTGAAAACCACATGCACTCCTGGCAGGATCATGATCCACTGTGAAACCCCATACACACCTTCAGGAAACCGATACACTGTAAAAACCCCATACACACCTGTCAGGATCCTGATACACTGTGAAAACCCCAAACACAACTGGCAGGATCCTGAACCACTGTGAAACCCCCATGCACACCTGGCAGGATCCTGATACACTGTGAAACCCCATACACACCTGGCAGGATCCTGATACACTGGGAAAACCCCATACACACCTGGCGGGTCCCTGATACACTGTGTAAAGCCTATACACACCTGGCAGGATCCTGATAGACTCTAAAAACCCAATTCACACCTGGCAGGATCCTGAGACACTGTGAAAACCCCAAACAATACTGGCAGGACCCTGATACACTGTGAAAACCCCATACACACCTGGCAGGATCCTGTTACAGTGTGAAAAGCCCATACACACCTGGCAGGACACTGATACACTGCGAATTCCCCATACACACCTGGCAGGATCCTGGTGCACTGAGAAACCCTCATACACTCCTGGTAGAATCCTGATACACTGTGAAAACCCCATACTCACCTGGCAGGAGCCTGATACGCTGTGAAAACCCCATACAAATCTGGCAGGATCCTGATACACTGTGGAACCCCATACACACCTGGCAGGACCCTGATACACTGTGAAAACCCCGTACACACCTGTCTGTGTCCTGATACACTGTGAAACCCCATACACACCTGGCAGGATCCTGATACACTGTGAAAACCCCATGCACTCCAGGCAGGGTCCTGATCCACAGTGAAACGCCATACACACCTGGCAGGATCCTGATACACTGTGAAAACCACATGCACTCCTGGCAGGATCATGATCCACTGTGAAATCACCATACACACCTGGCAGGGCCCTGATACATTGTGAAAACCCCATACACACCTGGCAGGATCCTGTTACACTGTTATAACGCCATACACACCTGGCAGGATCCTGATACACTGTGAAAACCACATGCACTCCTGGCAGGATCATGAGCCACTGTGAAACCCCATACACACCTGGCAGGAACCCGATACACTGTGAAAACCCCATACACACCTGTCAGGATCCTGATACACTGTGAAAAGCCCATACACAACTGGCAGGATGCTGATCCGCTGTGAAACCCCCATGCACACCTGGCAGGATCCTGATAGACTGTGAAACCCCATACACACCTGGCAGGATCCAGATACACTGTGAAAACCACATACACACCTGGCAGGATCCTGATCCACTGTGAAACCCCATACACTTCTGGCAGGATCCTGATACACTGTGAAAACCCAAACACTCCTGGAAGGATCCTGATCCACTGTGAAAACCCTTACACACCTGGCAGGATCCTGATACACTCTGAATCCCCATACACTCCTGGCCGGATTCTGATACACTGTGCAACCCCCATACACATCTGGAAGGATCCTGATGCAATGTGAAATCCCCATCCACACCTAGCAGGATTCTGATACACTGTGAAAACCCCATACAATACTGGCAGGACACGGATACACTGTGAAAACCCCAGACACACCTGGCAGGATCCTGATACACTGTGAAAACCCCATTCACACCTGGCAGGACCCTGATATACTGTGAAAACACCACTCACACCTGGCAGGATCCTGTTGCAGTGTGAAAAAACCATACACACCTGGCAGGACCCTGATACACTGTGAAATCCCCATACACACTTCGCAGGATCCTGATACACTGTGAAAACTCCATACACACCTGGCAGGACACTGATACGCTGTGAAAACCCCATACACACCTGGCAGGATCCTGTTACACTGTGGAACCCCACACACACCTGGCAGGACCATGATGCACTGTGAAAACCCAGTACACATCTGTATGTTTCCTGATACACTGTGAAACCCCATACACACCTGGCAGGATCCTGATACACTGTGAAACCCCCATGCACTCCAGTCAGGATCCTGACCACTGTGAAACGCCATGCACACCTGGCAGGATCCTGATACACTGTGAAAACCACATGCACTCCTGACAGGATCATGATCCACTGTGAAACCCCATACACAACTGGCAGGACCCTGATACACTGTGAAACCCCATACACACCTGGCAGGATCCTGATGCACTGTGAAATCACCATACACACCTGGCAGGGCCCGGAAAAACTGTGAAAACCCCATACACACCTGGCAGGATCATGTTACACTGTTATAACCCCATACACACCAGGCAGGATCCTGATACACTGTGAAAACCACATGCACTCCTGGCAGGATCATGATCCACTGTGAAACCCCATACACACCTGGCAGGAACCCGATACACTGTGAAAACCCCATACACACCTGTCAGGTTCCTGATACACTGTGAAAACCCCATACACAGCTGGCAGGATCCTGATCCACTGTGAAAACCCCATGTACACCTGGCAGGACCCTGATACACTGTGAAAACCCCATATGCACCTGGCAGGATCCTGATCCACTGTGAAACCCCCATACACACCTGGCAGGATCTTGATACCCTGTGAAACCCCATACACAACTGGCAGGATCCTGATACAGTGTGAAAACCCCATACACAACTGGCAGGACTCTGATACACTGTGAATCCCCGTACACACCTGGCAGGTTCCTGATACACTGTGAAAACCCAAGACACACCTGGCAGGTCCCTGATACACTGTGAAACCCCATACACACCTGGCAGGATCCTGATACACTGTGAAAAAACCCATGCACACCTGGCAGGACCCTGACACACTGTGAATCCCCGTACACACCTGGCATGATCCTGATACACTGTGAAAACCCCATACACACCTGGAAGGACCCTGATACACAGTGAAACCGCATACACACCAGGCAGGATCCCGATACACTGTGAAAACACCATACACACCTGGCAGGACCCTGATACACTGTGAAAACCCCATACACACCTGGCAGGATACTGATACACTTTGAAAAACCCATACACACCTGGCAGGACCCTGATACACTGTGAAACTGCATACACACCTGGCAGGATACCGATACACTGTGAAAACACCATACACACCTGGCAGGACACTGATACACTGTGAAAACCCCATACACACCTGGTAGGATCCTGATACACTTGTGAAAACCCCATACACAGCTGGCAGGAACCTGATACACTGTGAAAACCCCATATACACCTGGCAGGATCCTGATACACTGGGAAAACCCCATACCCTCCTGGCAGTATCTGATACACTCTAAAAATCCAATTCACACCTGGCAGGATCCTGATACACTGTGAAAACCCCATACAATACTGGCAGGACCCTGATAAACTGTGAAAACCCCATACAAACCTGGCAGGATCCTGATACACTGTGAAACCCCCATGCACACCTGGCAGGACCCTGATATACTGTGAAAACCCCATTCACACCTGGAAGGATCCTGTTGCAGTGTGAAAAACCCATACACACCTGGCAGGACCCTGATACACTGTGAAATCCCCATACACACCTGGCAGGATCCTGATGCACCGTGAAACCCTCATACACAACTGGCAGGATCCTGATACACTGTGAAAACCCCATACACACCTGGCAGGACACGATACGCTATGAAAACCCCATACACACCTGGCAGGATCCTGTTACACTGTGGAACCCCACACACACCTGGCAGGACCCTGATACACTGTGAAAACCCCGTACACACCTGTCTGTTTCCTGATACACTGTGAAACCCCAAACACACCTGGCAGGATCCTGATACACTGTGAAAACCCCATGCACTCCAGGCAGGATCCTGACCACTGTGAAACGCCATACACACCTGGCAGGATCCTGATACACTGTGAAAACCACATGCACTCCTGGCAGGATCATGATCCACTGTGAAACCCCAGACACACCTGGCAGAACCCTGATACACTGTGAAACCCCATACACACCTGGCAGGATCCTGATGCACTGTGAAATCACCATGCACACCTGGCAGGGCCCGGATACTCTGTGAAAACCCCATACACACCTGGCAGGATCCTGTTACACTGTTATAACCCCATACACACCAGGCAGGATCCTGATACACTTTGAAAACCACATGCACTCCTGGCAGGATCATGATCCACTGTGAAACCCCATACACACCTTCAGGAACCCGATACACTGTAAAAACCCCATACACACCTGTCAGGATCCTGATACACTGTGAAAACCCCAAACACAACTGGCAGGATCCTGAACCACTGTGAAACCCCCATGCACACCTGGCAGGATCCTGATGCACTGTGAAAACCCCATGCACTCCAGGCAGGGTCCTGATCCACAGTGAAACCCCATACACACCTGGCAGGATCCTGATGCACTGTGAAATCACCATGCACACCGGGCAGGGCCCGGATACTCTGTGAAAACCCCATACACACCTGGCAGGATCCTGTTACACTGTTATAACCCCATACACACCAGTCAGGATCCTGATACACTTTGAAAACCACATGCACTCCTGGCAGGATCATGATCCACTGTGAAACCCCATACACACCTTCAGGAACCCGATACACTGTAAAAACACCATACACACCTGTCAGGATCCTGATACACTGTGAAAACCCCAAACACAACTGGCAGGATCCTGAACAACTGTGAAACCCCCATGCACACCTGGCAGGATCCTAATACACTGTGAAACCCCATACACACCTGGCAGGATCCTGATACACTGGGAAAACCCCATACACACCTGGCGGGACCCTGATACACTGTGTAAAGCCTATACACACCTGGCAGGATCCTGATAGACTCTAAAAACCCAATTCACACCTGGCAGGATCCTGATACACTGTTAAAACACCAAACAATTCTGGCAGGACCCTGACACACTGTGAAAACCCCATACACACCTGGCAGGATCCTGTTACAGTGTGAAAAGCCCATACACACCTGGCAGGACACTGATACACTGCGAAATCCCCAGACACACCTGGCAGGATCCTGATGCACTGTGAAACCCTCATACACACCTGGTAGAATCCTGATACACTGTGAAAACCCCATACTCACCTGGCAGAAGCCTGATACGCTGTGAAAACCCCATACAAATCTGGCAGGATCCTGATACACTGTGGAACCCCATACACACCTGGCAGGACCCTGATACACTGTGAAAACCCCGTACACACCTGTCTGTGTCCTGATTCACTGTGAAACCCCATACACACCTGGCAGGATCCTGATGCACTGTGAAAACCCCATGCACTCCAGGCAGGGTCCTGATCCACAGTGAAACGCCATACACACCTGGCAGGATCCTGATACACTGTGAAAACCACATGCACTCCTGGCAGGATCATGATCCACTGTGAAATCACCATACAAACCTGGCAGGGCGCTGATACACTGTGAAAACCCCATACACACCTGGCAGGATCCTGTTACACTGTTATAACCCCATACACACCTGGCAGGATCCTGATACACTGTGAAAACCACATGCACTCCTGGCTGGATCATGATCCACTGTGAAACCCCATACACACCTGGCAGGAACCCGATACACTGTGAAAACCCCATACACACCTGTCAGGATCCTGATACACTGTGAAAACCCCATACACAACTGGCAGGATCCTGATCCGCTGTGAAACCCCCATGCACACCTGGCAGGATCCTGATAGACTGTGAAACCCCATACACACCTGGCAGGATCCTGATACACTGTGAAAACCACATACACACCTGGCAGGATCCTGATCCACTGTGAAACCCCATACACTTCTGGCAGGATCCTGATACACTGTGAAAACCCAAACACTCCTGGAAGGATCCTGATCCACTGTGAAAACCCCATACACACCTGGCAGGATCCTGATACACTCTGAAACCCCATACACTCCTGGCCGGATTCTGATACACTGTGCAACCCCCATACACATCTGGAAGGATCCTGATGCAATGTGAAATCCCCATACACACCTGGCAGGATCCTGATGCACTGTGAAAACCCCATACACACCTAGCAGGATCCTGATACACTCTGAAACCCCATACACTCCTGGCAGGATTCTGATACACTGTGCAACCCCCAAACACTCCTGGAAGGATCCTGATCCACTGTGAAGACCCTATACACACCTGGCAGGATCCTGATACACTCTGAAACCCCATACACTCCTGGCCGGATTCAGATACACTGTGCAACCCCCATACTCATCTGGAAGGATCCTGATGCAATGTGAAATCCCCATACACACCTGGCAGGATCCTGATACACTGTGAAAACCACATACACACCTAGCAGGATCCTGATCCACTGTGAAACCCCATACACTTCTGGCAGGATCCTGATACACTGTGAAAACCCAAACACTCCTGGAAGGATCCTGATCCACTGTGAAAACCCCATACACAACTGGCAGGATCCTGATACACTCTGAAACCCCATACACTCCTGGCCGGATTCTGATACACTGTGCAACCCCCATACACATCTGGAAGGATCCTGATGCAATGTGAAATCCCCATAAACTCCTGGAAGGATCCTGATCCACTGTGAAGACCCTATACACACCTGGCAGGATCCTGATACACTCTGAAACCCCATACACTCCTGGCAGGATTCTGATACACTGTGCAACCCCCAAACACATCTGGAAGGATCCTGATGCAATGTGAAATCCCCATACATTCCTGGCAGGATCCAGATACACTGTGAAAACCCCATACACACCTGGCAGGATTCTGATACACTCTGAAAACCCCATACACACCTGGCAGGATTCTGATACACAGTGCAACCAGCATACACATCTGGCAGGATCCTGATGCAATGTTAAAACCCCATACACACCTGGCAGGAAGCTGATAAACTGTGAAACCCCCATACACACCTGGCAGGATCCTGATAAACACTGAAAACCCCATACACAGCTGGCAGGATCCTGATATACTGTGAAAACCCATACACACCTGGCAGGATCCTGACACACTGTCAAAACCCCACACACACCTGGCAGGACCCTGATACACTGTGAATCCCCGTCCACACCTGGCAGGAGCCTGATACACTGTGAAAACCCAATAATCACCTGGCAGGACCCTGAGACACTGTGAAACCCCATACACACCTGGCAGGATGCCGATACACTGTGAAAACACCATACACACCTGCCAGGAACCTGATACACTGTGAAACCCCCATGCACACCTGGCAGGATCCTGATGCACTGTGAAAACGCCATACACACCTGGATGGACGCTGATAAACTGTGAAAACCCCATACATACCTGGCAGGACCCTGATACACTGTGAAAACCCCATACCCTCCTGGCAGGAATCTGATACACTGTGAAAACCCCATACACACCTGGCAGGACCCTGATACACTGTGAAAACCTCGTACACACCTGTCTGTGTCCTGATTCACTGTGAAACCCCATACACACCTGGCAGGATCCTGATGCACTGTGAAAACCCCATGCACTCCAGGCAGGGTCCTGATCCACAGTGAAACGCCATACACACCTGGCAGGATCCTGATACACTGTGAAAACCACATGCACTCCTGGCAGGATCATGATCCACTGTGAAATCACCATACAAACCTGGCAGGGCCCTGATACACTGTGAAAACCCCATACACACCTGGCAGGATCCTGTTACACTGTTATAACCCCATACACACCTGGCAGGATCCTGATACACTGTGAAAACCACATGCACTCCTGGCAGGATCATGATCCACTGTGAAACCCCATACACACCTGGCAGGAACCCGATACACTGTGAAAACCCCATACACACCTGTCAGGATCCTGATACACTGTGAAAACCCCATACACAACTGGCAGGATCCTGATCCGCTGTGAAACCCCCATGCACACCTGGCAGGATCCATATAGACTGTGAAACCCCATACACACCTGGCAGGATCCTGATACACTGTGAAAACCACATACACACCTGGCAGGATCCTGATCCACTGTGAAACCCCATACACTTCTGGCAGGATCCTGATACACTGTGAAAACCCAAACACTCCTGGAAGGATCCTGATCCACTGTGAAAACCCCATACACACCTGGCAGGATCCTGATACACTCTGAAACCCCATACACTCCTGGCCGGATTCTGATACACTGTGCAACCCCCATACACATCTGGAAGGATCCTGATGCAATGTGAAATCCCCATACACACCTGGCAGGATCCTGATGCACTGTGAAAACCCCATACACACCTAGCAGGATCCTGATACACTCTGAAACCCCATACACTCCTGGCAGGATTCTGATACACTGTGCAACCCCCAAACACTCCTGGAAGGATCCTGATCCACTGTGAAAACCCCATACACACCTGGCAGGATCCTGATACACTCTGAAACCCCATACACTCCTGGCCGGATTCAGATACACTGTGCAACCCCCATACTCATCTGGAAGGATCCTGATGCAATGTGAAATCCCCATACACTGATGGCAGGATCCTGAAACACATTGAACACCCCATACACACCTCGCAGGATCCTGATACACTCTGAAACCCTTAACACTCCTGGCAGGATTCTGATACACTGTGCAACCCCCAAACACATCTGGAAGGATCCTGATGCAATGTGAAATCCCCATACATTCCTGGCAGGATCCAGATACACTGTGAAAACCCCATACACACCTGGCAGGATTCTGATACACTCTGAAAACCCCATACACACCTGGCAGGATTCTGATACACAGTGCAACCCCCATACACATCTGGCAGGATCCTGATGCAATGTTAAAACCCCATACACACCTGGCAGGAAGCTGATAAACTGTGAAACCCCCATACACACCTGGCAGGATCCTGATAAACACTGAAAACCCCATACACAGCTGGCAGGATCCTGATATACTGTGAAAACCCATACACACCTGGCAGGATCCTGACACACTGTCAAAACCCCACACACACCTGGCAGGACCCTGATACACTGTGAATCCCCGTCCACACCTGGCAGGAGCCTGATACACTGTGAAAACCCAATAATCACCTGGCAGGACCCTGAGACACTGTGAAACCCCATACACACCTGGCAGGATGCCGATACACTGTGAAAACACCATACCAACCTGCCAGGAACCTGATACACTGTGAAACCCCCATGCACACCTGGCAGGATCCTGATGCACTGTGAAAACGCCATACACACCTGGATGGACGCTGATAAACTGTGAAAACCCCATACATACCTGGCAGGACCCTGATACACTGTGAAAACCCCATACCCTCCTGGCAGGAATCTGATACACTGTGAAAACCCCATACACACCTGGCAGGACCCTGATACACTGTGAAAACCCCGTACACACCTGTCTGTGTCCTGATTCACTGTGAAACCCCATACACACCTGGCAGGATCCTGATGCACTGTGAAAACCCCATGCACTCCAGGCAGGGTCCTGATCCACAGTGAAACGCCATACACACCTGGCAGGATCCTGATACACTGTGAAAACCACATGCACTCCTGGCAGGATCATGATCCACTGTGAAATCACCATACAAACCTGGCAGGGCCCTGATACACTGTGAAAACCCCATACACACCTGGCAGGATCCTGTTACACTGTTATAACCCCATACACACCTGGCAGGATCCTGATACACTGTGAAAACCACATGCACTCCTGGCAGGATCATGATCCACTGTGAAACCCCATACACACCTGGCAGGAACCCGATACACTGTGAACACCCCATACACACCTGTCAGGATCCTGATACACTGTGAAAACCCCATACACAACTGGCAGGATCCTGATCCGCTGTGAAACCCCCATGCACACCTGGCAGGATCCTGATAGACTGTGAAACCCCATACACACCTGGCAGGATCCTGATACACTGTGAAAACCACATACACACATGGCAGGATCCTGATCCACTGTGAAACCCCATACACTTCTGGCAGGATCCTGATACACTGTGAAAACCCAAACACTCCTGGAAGGATCCTGATCCACTGTGAAAACCCCATACACACCTGGCAGGATCCTGATACACTCTGAAACCCCATACACTCCTGGCCGGATTCTGATACACTGTGCAACCCCCATACACATCTGGAAGGATCCTGATGCAATGTGAAATCCCCATACACACCTGGCAGGATCCTGATGCACTGTGAAAACCCCATACACACCTAGCAGGATCCTGATACACTCTGAAACCCCATACACTCCTGGCAGGATTCTGATACACTGTGCAACCCCCAAACACTCCTGGAAGGATCCTGATCCACTGTGAAAACCCCATACACACCTGGCAGGATCCTGATACACTCTGAAACCCCATACACTCCTGGCCGGATTCAGATACACTGTGCAACCCCCATACTCATCTGGAAGGATCCTGATGCAATGTGAAATCCCCATACACTGATGGCAGGATCCTGAAACACATTGAACACCCCATACACACCTCGCAGGATCCTGATACACTCTGAAACCCCATACACTCCTGGCAGGATTCTGATACACTGTGCAACCCCCAAACACATCTGGAAGGATCCTGATGCAATGTGAAATCCCCATACATTCCTGGCAGGATCCAGATACACTGTGAAAACCCCATACACACCTGGCAGGATTCTGATACACTCTGAAAACCCCATACACACCTGGCAGGATTCTGATACACAGTGCAACCCCCATACACATCTGGCAGGATCCTGATGCAATGTTAAAACCCCATACACACCTGGCAGGAAGCTGATAAACTGTGAAACCCCCATACACACCTGGCAGGATCCTGATAAACACTGAAAACCCCATACACAGCTGGCAGGATCCTGATACACTGTGAAAACCCATACACACCTGGCAGGATCCTGACACACTGTCAAAACCCCACACACACCTGGCAGGACCCTGATACACTGTGAATCCCCGTCCACACCTGGCAGGAGCCTGATACACTGTGAAAACCCAATAATCACCTGGCAGGACCCTGAGACACTGTGAAACCCCATACACACCTGGCAGGATGCCGATACACTGTGAAAACACCATACACACCTGCCAGGAACCTGATACACTGTGAAACCCCCATGCACACCTGGCAGGATCCTGATGCACTGTGAAAACGCCATACACACCTGGATGGACGCTGATAAACTGTGAAAACCCCATACATACCTGGCAGGACCCTGATACACTGTGAAAACCCCATACCCTCCTGGCAGGAATCTGATACACTGTGAAAACCCCATACACACCTGGCAGGACACTGATACACTGTGAAACCCCATACACACCTGGCAGTATCCTGATCCACTGTGAAACCCCATACACACCTGGCAGGATCCTGATACACTGTGAAACCCCATACACACCTGGCAGTTTCCTGATCCACTGTGAAACCCCATACACACCTGGCAGGATCCTGATACACTGTGAAACCCCATACACAACTGGCAGGAACCTGATACACTGTGAAACCCCAGACACATCTGGCAAGATCCTGATGCACTGTGAAAACCCCAAACACACCTGGCAGGATCCTGATACACTGTGAAAACCCCATATGCACCTGGCAGGATCCTGATCCACTGTGAAACCCCCATACACACCTGGCAGGATCTTGATACACTGTGAAACCCCATACACACCTGGCAGGAGCCTGATACACTGTGAAAACCCCATACACACCTGGCAGGACTTTGATACACTGTGAATCCCCGTACACACCTGGCAGGTTCCTGATACACTGTGAAAACCCCATACACACCTGGCAGGCCCCTGATACACTGTGAAACCCCATACACACCTGGCAGGATACTGATACACTGTGAAAACCCCATGCACTCCTGGCAGGACCCTGATACACTGGAAATCCCCGTACACAACTGGCATGATCCTGATACACTGTGAAAACCCCATACACACCTGTAAGGATCCTGATACAATGTGAAACCGCATACAAACCAGGCAGGATCCCGATACACTGTGAAAACACCAAACACACCTGGCAGGACCTTGATACACTTTGAAAACCCCAGACACATTTGGCAGGATCCTGATACACTGTGAAAACCCCACACACACCTGGCAGGTCCCTGATACACTGTGAAACCCCATACACACCTGGCAGGATGCCGATACACTGTGAAAACACCATACACACCTTTCAGGACCCTGATCCACTGTGAAACCCCCATGCACACCTGGCAGGATCCTGATGCACTGTGAAAACGCCATACACACCTGGATGGACGCTGATAAACTGTGAAAACCCTATACACACCTGGCAGGACCCTGATACACTGTGAAAACCCCATACCCTCCTGGCAGGAACCTGATACACTGTGAAAACCCCATACACACCTGGCAGGACACTGATACACTGTGAAAACCCATGCACACCTGGCAGTATCCTGATGCACTGTGAAACCCCATGCACACCTGGCAGGATCCTGATACACTGTGAAACCCCATACACACCTGGCAGTTTCCTGATCCACTGTGAAACCCCATACACACCTGGCAGGATTCTGATACACTGTGAAACCCCATACACAACTGGCAGGATCCTGATACACTGTGAAACCCCAGACACATCTGGCAGGATCCTGATGCACTGTGAAAACCCCAAACACACCTGGCAGGACCCTGATACACTGTGAAAACCCCATATGCACCTGGCAGGATCCTGATCCACTGTGAAACCCCCATACACACCTGGCAGGATCTTGATACACTGTGAAACCCCAGACACACCAGGCAGGAGCCTGATACACTGTGAAAACCCCAGACACACCTGGCAGGACTCGGATACACTGTGAATCCCCGTACACACCTGGCAGGTTCCTGATACACTGTGAAAACCCCATACACACCTGGCAGGTCCCTGATACACTGTGAAACCCCATACACACCTGGCAGGATACTGATACACTGTGAAAACCCCATGCACTCCTGGCAGGACCCTGATACACTGGAAATCCCCGTACACAACTGGCATGATCCTGATACACTGTGAATACCCCACACACACCTGTAAAGATCCTGATACAATGTGAAAACGCATACAAACCAGGCAGCATCCCGATCCACTGTGAAAACACCAAACACATCTGGCAGGACCTTGATACACTGTGAAAAACCCATACACACCTGGCAGGATCCTGATACACTGTGAAAACCCCATACACACCTGGCAGGACCCTGATACACTGTGAAACCCCATACACACCTGGCAGGATCCCGATACACTGTGAAAACACCATACACACCTGGCAGGACACTGATACACTGTGAAAACCCCATACACACCTGGCAGGATCCTGATACACTGTGCAAACCCCATACACACCTGGCAGGATCCTGATACACTTGTGGAAACCCTATACACACCTGGCAGGATCCTGATACACTGTGAAAACCCCAAACAATACTGGCAGGACTCTGATACACTGTGAAAACCCCATGCACACCTGGCAGGATCCTGATACACTGTGAAAACCCCATGCACACCTGGCAGGACACTGATACACTGTGAAAACCCCATTCACACCTGGCAGGATCCTGTTACAGTGTGAAAAACCCATACACACCTGGCAGGATCCTGATACACTGTGAAAACCCCATACCCTCCTGGCAGGAACCTGATACACTGTGAAAACCCCATACACACCTGGCAGGACACTGATACACTGTGAAACCCCATACACACCTGGCAGTATCCTGATCCACTGTGCAACCCCATACACACCTGGCAGTTTCCTGATCCACTGTGAAACCCCATACACACCTGGCAGGATCCTGATGCACTGTGAAACCCCATACACAACTGGCAGGATCCTGATACACTGTGAAACCCCAGACACATCTGGCAGGGTCCTGATGCACTGTGAAAACCCCAAACACACCTGGCAGGACCCTGATACACTGTGAAAACCCCATATGCACCTGGCAGCATCCTGATCCACTGTGAAACCCCCATTCACACCTGGCAGGATCTTGATACACTGTGAAACCCCATACACACCTGGCAGGAGCCTGATACACTGTGAAAACCCCATACACACCTGGCAGGACTCTGATACACTGTGAATCCCCGTACACACCTGGCAGGTTCCTGATACACTGTGAATACCCCATACACACCTGGCAGGTTCCTGATACACTGTGAAACCCCATACACACCTGGCAGGATCCTGTTACACTGTTATAACCCCATACACACCTGGCAGGATCCTGATACACTGTGAAAACCACATGCACTCCTGGCAGGATCATGATCCACTGTGAAACCCCATACACACCTGGCAGGAACCCGATACACTGTGAAAACCCCATACACACCTGTCAGGATCCTGATACACTGTGAAAACCCCATACACAACTGGCAGGCTCCTGATCCACTGTGAAACCCCCATGCACACCTGGCAGGATCCTGATAGACTGTGAAACCCCATACACACCTGGCAGGATCCTGATACACTGTGAAAACCACATGCACTCCTGGCAGGATCATGATCCACTGTGAAACCCCATACACACCTGGCAGGAACCCGATACACTGTGAAAACCCCATACACACCTGTCAGGATCCTGATACACTGTGAAAACCCCATACACAACTGGCAGGATCCTGATCCGCTGTGAAACCCCCATGCACACCTGGCAGGATCCTGATCCACTGTGAAACCCCATACACTTCTGGCAGGATCCTGATACACTGTGAAAACCCAAACACTCCTGGAAGGATCCTGATCCACTGTGAAAACCCCATACACACCTGGCAGGATCCTGATACACTCTGAAACCCCATACACTCCTGGCCGTATTCTGATACACTGTGCAACCCCCATACACATCTGGAAGGATCCTGATGCAATGTGAAATCCCCATACACACCTGGCAGGATCCTGATGCACTGTGAAAACCCCATACTCACCTCGCAGGATCCTGATACACTCTGAAACCCCATACACTCCTGGCAGGATTCTGATACACTGTGCAACCCCCAAACACTCCTGGAAGGATCCTGATCCACTGTGAAAACCCCATACACACCTGGCAGGATCCTGATACACTCTGAAACCCCATACACTCCTGGCCGGATTCAGATACACTGTGCAACCCCCATACTCATCTGGAAGGATCCTGATGCAATGTGAAATCCCCATACACTCCTGGCAGGATCCTGAAACACATTGAAAACCCCATACACACCTCGCAGGATCCTGATACACTCTGAAACCCCATACACTCCTGGCAGGATTCTGATACACTGTGCAACCCCCAAACACATCTGGAAGGATCCTGATGCAATGTGAAATCCCCATACATTCCTGGCAGGATCCAGATACACTGTGAAAACCCCATACACACCTGGCAGGATTCTGATACACTCTGAAAACCCCATACACACCTGGCAGGATTCTGATACACTGTGCAACCCCCATACACATCTGGAAGGATCCTGATGCAATTTTAAAACCCCATACACACCTGGCAGGAAGCTGATAAACTGTGAAACCCCCATACACACCTGGCAGGATCCTGATAAACACTGAAAACCCCATACACAGCTGGCAGGATCCTGATATACAGTGAAAACCCATACACACCTGGCAGGATCCTGACACACTGTCAAAACCCCACACACACCTGGCAGGACCCTGATACACTGTGAATCCCCGTCCACACCTGGCAGGAGCCTGATACACTGTCAAAACCCAATAATCAACTGGCAGGACCCTGAGACACTGTGAAACCCCATACACACCTGGCAGGATGCCGATACACTGTGAAAACACCATACACACCTGCCAGGACCCTGATACACTGTGGAACCCCCATGCACACCTGGCAGGATCCTGATGCACTGTGAAAACGTCATACACACCTGGATGGAAGCTGATAAACTGTGAAAACCCCATACACACCTGGCAGGATCCTGATACACTGTGAAAACCCCATACACACCTGGCAGGATCCTGATACACTTGTGGAAACCCCATACACACCTGGCAGGATCCTGATACACTGTGAAAACCCCAAACAATACTGGCAGGACTCCGATACACTGTGAAAACCCCATGCACACCTGGCAGGATCCTGATACACTGTGAAAACCCCATGCACACCTGGCAGGACACTGATACACTGTGAAAACCCCATTCACACCTGGCAGGATCCTGTTACAGTGTGAAAAACCCATACACACCTGGCAGGATCCTGATACACTGTGAAAACCCCATACCCTCCTGGCAGGAACCTGATACACTGTGAAAACCCCATACACACCTGGCAGGACACTGATACACTGTGAAACCCCATACACAACTGGCAGGATCCTGATACACTGTGAAACCCCAGACACATCTGGCAGGATCCTGATGCACTGTGAAAACCCCAACCACACCTGGCAGGACCCTGATACACTGTGAAAACCCCATATGCACCTGGCAGGATCCTGATCCACTGTGAAACCCCCAAACACACCTGGCAGGATCTTGATACACTGTGAAACCCCATACACACCTGGCAGGACTCGGATACACTTTGAATCCCCGTACACACCTGGCAGGTTCCTGATACACTGTGAAAACCCCATACACACCTGGCAGGTCCCTGATACACTGTGAAAACTCCATGCACTCCTGGCAGGACCCTGATACACTGGAAATCCCCGTACACAACTGGCATGATCCTGATACATTGTGAATACCCCACACACACCTGTAAAGATCCTGATACAATGTGAAAACGCATACAAACCAGGCAGCATCCCGATACACTGTGAAAACACCAAACACACCTGGCAGGACCTTGATACACTGTGAAAACCCCATACACACCTGGCAGGATCCTGATACACTGTGAAAACCCCATACACACCTGGTAGGACCCTGATACACTGTGAAACCCCATACACACCTGGCAGGATCCCGATACACTGTGAAAACACCATACACACCTGGCAGGACACTGATACACTGTGAAACCCCCATACACACCTGGCAGGATCCTGATACACTGTGAAAACCCCATACACACCTGGCAGGATCCTGATACACTTGTGGAACCCCCAAACACACCTGGCAGGATCCTGATACACTGTGAAAACCCCAAACAATACTGGCAGGACTCTGATACACTGTGAAAACCCCATGCACACCTGGCAGGATCCTGATACACTGTGAAAACCCCATGCACACCTGGCAGGACACTGATACACTGTGAAAACCCCATTCACACCTGGCAGGATCCTGTTACAGTGTGAAAAACCCATACACACCTGGCAGGATCCTGATACACTGTGAAAACCCCATACCCTCCTGGCAGGAACCTGATACACTGTGAAAACCCCATACACACCTGGCAGGACACTGATACACTGTGAAACCCCATACACACCTGGCAGTATCCTGATCCACTGTGTAACCCCATACACACCTGGCAGTTTCCTGATCCACTGTGAAACCCCATACACACCTGGCAGGATCCTGATGCACTGTGAAACCCCATACACAACTGGCAGGACTCTGATACACTGTGAAGCCCCGTACACACCTGGCAGGTTCCTGATACACTGTGAATACCCCATACACACCTGGCAGGTCCCTGATACACTGTGAAACCCCATACACACCTGGCAGGATCCTGTTACACTTTTATAACCCCATAAACACCTGGCAGGATCCTGATACACTGTGAAAACCACATGCACTCCTGGCAGGATCATGATCCACTGTGAAACCCCATACACACCTGGCAGGAACCCGATACACTGTGAAAACCCCATACACACCTGTCAGGATCCTGATACACTGTGAAAACCCCATACACAACTGGCAGGATCCTGATCCGCTGTGAAACCCCCATGCACACCTGGCAGGATCCTGATAGACTGTGAAACCCCATACACACCTGGCAGGATCCTGATACACTGTGAAAACCACATACACACCTGGCAGGATCCTGATCCACTGTGAAACCCCATACACTTCTGGCAGGATCCTGATACACTGTGAAAACCCAAACACTCCTGGAAGGATCCTGATCCACTGTGAAAACCCCATACACTCCTGGCAGGATCCTGATACACTCTGAAACCCCATACAATACTGGCCGGATTCTGATACACTGTGCAACCCCCATACACATCTGGAAGGATCCTGATGCAATGTGAAATCCCCATACACACCTGGCAGGATCCTGATGCACTGTGAAAACCCCATACACACCTAGCAGGATCCTGATCCACTCTGACACCCCATACACTCCTGGCAGGATTCTGATACACTGTGCAACCCCCAAACACATCTGGAAGGATCCTGATGCAATGTGAAATCCCCATACATTCCTGGCAGGATCCAGATACACTGTGAAAACCCCATACACACCTGGCAGGATTCTGATACACTCTGAAAACCCCATACACACCTGGCAGGATTCTGGTACACTGTGCAACCCCCATACACATCTGGAAGGATCCTGATGCAATGTTAAAACCCCATACACACCTGGCAGGAAGCTGATAAACTGTGAAACCCCCATACACACCTGGCAGGATCCTGATAAACACTGAAAACCCCATAAACAGCTGGCAGGATCCTGATATACTGTGAAAACCCATACACACCTGGCAGGATCCTGACACACTGTCAAAACCCCACACACACCTGGCAGGACCCTGATACACTGTGAATCCCCGTCCACACCTGGCAGGAGCCTGATACACTGTGAAAACCCAATAATCACCTGGCACGACCCTGAGACACTGTGAAACCCCATACACACCTGGCAGGATGCCGATACACTGTGCAAACACCATACACACCTGCCAGGACCCTGATACACTGTGAAACCCCCATGCACACCTGGCAGGATCCTGATGCACTGTGAAAACGCCATACACACCTGGATGGACGCTGATAAACTGTGAAAACCCGATACACACCTGGCAGGACCCTGATACACTGTGAAAACCCCATACCCTCCTGGCAGGATCCTGATACACTGTGAAACCCCATACACACCTGGCAGGACACTGATACACTGTGAAACCCCATACACACCTGGCAGTATCCTGATCCACTGTGAAACCCCATACACACCTGGCAGGATCCTGATACACTGTGAAACCCCATACACACCTGGCAGTTTCCTGATCCACTGTGAAACCCCATACACACCTGGCAGGATCCTGATACACTGTGAAACCCCATACACAACTGGCAGGAACCTGATACACTGTGAAACCCCAGACACATCTGGCAGGATCCTGATGCACTGTGAAAACCCCAAACACACCTGGCAGGATCCTGATACACTGAGAAAACCCCATATGCACCTGGCAGGATCCAGATCCACTGTGAAACCCCCATACACACCTGGCAGGATCTTGATACACTGTGAAACCCCATACACACCTGGCAGGAGCCTGATACACTGTGAAAACCCCATACACACCTGGCAGGACTTTGATACACTGTGAATCCCCGTACACACCTGGCAGGTTCCTGATACACTGTGAAAACCCCATACACACCTGGCAGGCCCCTGATACACTGTGAAACCCCATACACACCTGGCAGGATACTGATACACTGTGAAAACCCCATGCACTCCTGGCAGGACACTGATACACTGGAAATCCCCGTACACAACTGGCATGATCCTGATACACTGTGAAAACCCCATACACACCTGGCAGGACTTTGATACACTGTGAATACCCGTACACACCTGGCAGGTTCCTGATACACTGTGAAAACCCCATACACACCTGGCAGGCCCCTGATACACTGTGAAACCCCATACACACCTGGCAGGATACTGATACACTGTGAAAACCCCATGCACTACTGGCAGGACCCTGATACACTGGAAATCCCCGTACACAACTGGCAGGTTCCTGATACACTGTGAAAACCCCATACACACCTGGCAGGACCTGGATACACTTTGAAAACCCCATACACATTTGGCAGGATGCCGATACACCGTGAAAACACCATACACACCTTTCAGGACCCTGATACACTGTGAAACCCCCATGCACACCTGGCAGTATCCTGATGCACTGTGAAAACGCCATACACACCTGGATGGACGCTGATAAACTGTGAAAACCCCATACACACCTGGCTGGACCCTGATACACTGTGAAAACCCCATACCCTCTTGGCAGGAACCTGATACACTGTGAAAACCCCATACACACCTGGCAGGACACTGATACACTGTGAAACCCCATACACACCTGGCAGTATCCTGATCCACTGTGAAACCCCATACACACCTGGCAGGATCCTGATACACTGTGAAACCCCATACACACCTGGCAGTTTCCTGATCCACTGTGAAACCCCATACACACCTGGCAGGATCCTGATACACTGTGAAACCCCATACACAACTGGCAGGATCCTGATACACTGTGAAACCCCAGACACATCTGGCAGGATCCTGATGCACTGTGAAAACCCCAAACACACCTGGCAGGACCCTGATACACTGTGAAAACCCCATATGCACCTGGCAGGATCCTGATCCACTGTGAAACCCCCATACACACCTGGCAGGATCTTGATACACTATGAAACCCCATACACACCTGGCAGGAGCCTGATACACTGTGAAAACCCCATACACACCTGGCAGGACTCGGATACACTGTGAATCCCCGTACACACCTGGCAGGTTCCTGAGACACTGTGAAAACCCCATACACACCTGGCAGGTCCCTGATACACTGTGAAACCCAATACACACCTGGCAGGATACTGATACACTGTGAAAACCCCATGCACTCCTGGCAGGACCCTGATACACTGGAAATCCCCGTACACAACTGGCATGATCCTGATACACTGTGAATACCCCATACACACCTGAAAGAATCTGATACAATGTGAAACCGCATACAAACCAGGCAGCATCCCAATACACTGTGAAAACACCAAACACACCTGGCAGGACCTTGATACACTGTGAAAACCCCATACACACCTGGCAGGATCCTGATACACTGTGAAAACCCCATACACACCTGGCAGGACCCTGATACACTGTGAAACCCCATACACACCTGGCAGGATCCCGAAACACTGTGAAAACACCATAAACACCTGGCAGGACACTGATACACTGTGAAAACCCCATACACACCTGGCAGGATCCTGATACACTTGTGGAAACCCCATACACACCTGGCAGGATCCTGATACACTGGCAAAACCCCATACACACCTGGCGGGACCTTGATACACTGTGTAAAGCCCACACACACAGCAGGATCCTGATACACTCTGAAAACCCTATTCACACCTGGCAGGATCCTGATGCACTGTGAAAACCCCAAACTATACTGGCAGGACTCTGATACACTGTGAAAACCCCATGCACACCTGGCAGGATCCTGATACACTGTGAAAACCCCATGCACACCTGGCAGGACACTGATACACTGTGAAAACCCCATTCACACCTGGCAGGATCCTGTTACAGTGTGAAAAACCCATACACACCTGGCAGGATCCTGATACACTGTGAAAACCCCATACCCTCCTGGCAGGAACCTGATACACTGTGAAAACCCCATACACACCTGGCAGGACACTGATACACTGTGAAACCCCATACACACCTGGCAGTATCCTGATCCACTGTGAAACCCCATACACACCTGGCAGTTTCCTGATCCACTGTGAAACCCCATACACACCTGGCAGTATCCTGATGCACTGCGAAACCCCATACACAACTGGCAGCATCCTGATGCACTGTGAAAACCCCAAACACACCTGGCAGGACCCTGATACACTGTGAAAACCCCATATGCACCTGGCAGGATCCTGATCCACTGTGAAACCCCCATACACACCTGGCAGGATCTTGATACACTGTGAAACCCCATACACACCTGGCAGGAGCCTGATACACTGTGAAAACCCCATACACACCTGGCAGGACTCTGATACACTGTGAATCCCCGTACACACCTGGCAGGTTCCTGATACACTGTGAATACCCCATACACACCTGGCAGGTCCCTGATACACTGTGAAACCCCATACACACCTGGCAGGATACTGATACACTGTGAAAACCTCATGCACTCCTGGCAGGACCCTGATACACTGGAAATCCCCGTACACAACTGGCATGATCCTGATACACTGTGAAAACCCCATACACACCTGCAAGGAACCTGATACAATGTGAAACCGCATACAAACCAGGCAGGATCCCGATACACTGTGAAAACACGAAACACACCTGGCAGGACCTTGATACACTGTGAAAACCCCATACACACCTGGCAGGATCCTGATACACTGTGAAAACCCCATACACACCTGGCAGGACCCTGATACACTGTGAAACCCCATACACACCTGGCAGGATCCCGATACACTGTAAAAACACCATACACACCTGGCAGGACACTGATACACTGTGAAAACCCCATACACACCTGGCGGGACCTTGATACACTGTGTAAAGCCCACACACACAGCAGGATCCTGATACACTCTGAAAACCCAATTCACACCTGGCAGGATCCTGATACACTGTGAAAACCCCATACAATACTGGCAGGACTCTGATACACTGTGAAAACCCCATGCACACCTGGCAGGATCCTGATACACTGTGAAAACCCCATGCACACCTGGCAGGACACTGATACACTGTGGAAACCCCATTCACACCTGGCAGGATCCTGTTACAGTGTGAAAAACCCATACACACCTGGCAGGACCCTGATACACTGTGAAATCCCCATCCGCACCTGGCAGGATCCTGATGCACTGATGAAACACTGATACACACCTGGTAGGATCCTGACACTCTGTCAAAACCCCATACACACCTGGCTGGACACTGATACGCTGTGAAAACCCCATACACACCGTGAAGGATCCTGACACACTGTGAAAACCCCATACACACCTTGCAGGATCCTGCTACACTGTGAAACCCCATACACATCTGGCCGGATGCTGATGCACTGTGAAATCCCCATGCACACCTGGCAGTATCCTGATACGCTCTGAAAACCCATACACTTCTGACAGGATCCTGATGCACTGTGAAAACCCCATACACACGTGGCAGGATCCTGATAAACGGTGAAACCCCCATGCACACCAGGCCGGATCCTGATACACTGTGAAAACCCCATACACACGTGGCAGGATCCTGATGAACTGTGAAACCCCCATGCACTCCAGGCAAGATCCTGATACACTGTGAAATCCCCACACACACGTGGCAGGATCCTGATCCACTGTGAAACCCCATACAGACCAGGCAGGATCCTGATAAACTGCGAAACCCACATACACACCTGGCAGGATCCTGATACACTGTGAAACCCACATACTCACCTGGCAGGATCCTGATACACTGTGAAAACCCCAAGCACACCAGGCAGGATCCTGATAAACAGTGGCACCCACATACACACCTGTCAGGATCCTGATACACTGTGAAAACACCATACACACCAGGCAGGATCCTGATAAACAGTGAAAACCCCATTCACAGCTGGCAGGATCCTGTTACAGTGTGAAAAGCCCATACACACCTGGCAGGACACTGATACACTGCGAAATCCCCATGCACACCTGGCAGGATCCTGATGCACTGTGAAACCCTCATGCACACCTGGTAGAATCCTGATACACTGTGAAAACCCCATACACACCTGGCAGGACCCTAATACGCTGTGAAAACCCCATACAAATCTGGCAGGATCCTGATACACTGTGGAACCCCATACACACCTGGCAGGACCCTGATACACTGTGAAAACCCCGTACACACCTGTCTGTGTCCTGATACACTGCGAAACCCCGTACACACCTGGCAGGATCCTGATACACTGTGAAAACCCCATGCACTCCAGGC
The DNA here is from genome assembly GCF_036365525.1 of Heterodontus francisci. Classification (NCBI taxonomy): domain Eukaryota; kingdom Metazoa; phylum Chordata; class Chondrichthyes; order Heterodontiformes; family Heterodontidae; genus Heterodontus; species Heterodontus francisci. The sequence goes on along the minus strand of NW_027140867.1, from coordinate 7,119,916 downwards.
AGGATCCTGATCCACAGTGAAACGCCATACACACCTGGCAGGATCCTGATGAACTGTGAAACCCCCATGCACTCCAGGCAAGATCCTGATACACTGTGAAATCCCCACACACACGTGGCAGGATCCTGATCCACTGTGAAACCCCATACAGACCAGGCAGGATCCTGATAAACTGCGAAACCCACATACACACCTGGCAGGATCCTGATACACTGTGAAACCCACATACTCACCTGGCAGGATCCTGATACACTGTGAAAACCCCAAGCACACCAGGCAGGATCCTGATAAACAGTGGCACCCACATACACACCTGTCAGGATCCTGATACACTGTGAAAACACCATACACACCAGGCAGGATCCTGATAAACAGTGAAAACCCCATTCACAGCTGGCAGGATCCTGTTACAGTGTGAAAAGCCCATACACACCTGGCAGGACACTGATACACTGCGAAATCCCCATACACACCTGGCAGGATCCTGATGCACTGTGAAACCCTCATGCACACCTGGTAGAATCCTGATACACTGTGAAAACCCCATACACACCTGGCAGGACCCTAATACGCTGTGAAAACCCCATACAAATCTGGCAGGATCCTGATACACTGTGGAACCCCATACACACCTGGCAGGACCCTGATACACTGTGAAAACCCCGTACACACCTGTCTGTGTCCTGATACACTGCGAAACCCCGTACACACCTGGCAGGATCCTGATACACTGTGAAAACCCCATGCACTCCAGGCAGGATCCTGATCCACAGTGAAACGCCATACACACCTGGCAGGATCCTGATACACTGTGAAAACCACATGCACTCCTGGCCGGATCATGATCCACTATGAAATCACCATACACACGTGGCAGGGCCCTGATACACTGTGAAAACCCCATACACACCTGGCAGGATCCTGTTAAACTGTCATAACCCCATACACACCTGGCAGGATCCTGATACACTGTGCAAACCACATGCACTCCTGGCAGGATCATGATCCACTGTGAAACCCCATACACACCTGGCAGGACCCTGAAACACTGTGAAACCCCATACACACCTGGCAGGCTCCTGATGCACTGTGAAATCACCATACACACCTGGCAGGGCCCTGATACACTGTGAAAACCCCAGACACACCTGGCAGGATCCTGTTACACTGTTATAACCCCATACACACCAGGCAGGATCCTGATACACTGAAAACCACATGCACTCCTGGCAGGATCATGATCCACTGTGAAACCCCATACACACCTGGCAGGATCCTGATACACTGGGAAAACCCCATAAACACCTGGCGGGAACCTGATACACTGTGTAAAGCCTATACACACCTGGCAGGATCCTGATACACTCTAAATACCCAATTCACACCTGGCAGGATCCTGATACACTGTGAAAACCCCATACAATACTGGCAGGATCCTGATACACTGTGAAAACCCCATGCACACCTTGCAGGACCCTGATATACTGTGAAAACCCCATTCACACCTGGCAGGTTACTGTTGCAATGTGAAAAGCCCACACACACCTGGCAGGACCCTGATACACTGCGAAATTCCCATACACACCTGGCAGGATCCTGATGCACTGTGAAACCCTCATGCACACCTGGTAGATTCCTGATACACTGTGAAAACCCCATACACACCTGGCAGGACCCTGATACGCTGTGAAAACCCAATACACATCTGGCAGCATCCTGATACACTGTGGAACCCCATACACACCTGGCAGGGCCCTGATACACTGTGAAAACCCCGTACACACCTGTCTCTGTCCTGATACACTGTGAAACCCCCATGCACACCTGTCAGGATCCTGATAGACTGTGAAACGCCATACACACCTGGCAGGATCCTGATACACTGTGAAAACACCATGCACTCCAGGCAGGATCCTGATCCACTGTGAAACGCCATACACACCTGGCAGGATCCTGATACACTGTGAAAACCACATGCACTCCTGGCAGGATCATGATCCACTGTGAAACCCCATACAGACCTGGCAGGACCCTGATACACTGTGAAATCACCATACACACCTGGTAGGGCCCTGATACACTGTGAAAACCCCATACACAACTGGCAGGAACCTTTTACAATGTTATAACCCCATACACACCTGGCAGGATCCTGATACACTGTGAAAACCACATGCACTCCTGGCAGGATCATGATCCACTGTGAAACCCCATACACACCTGGCAGGAACCCGATACACTGTGAAAACCCCATACACACCTGTTAGGATCCTGATACACTGTGAAAACCCCATACACAACTGGCAGGATCCTGATCCGCTGTGAAACCCCCATGCACACCTGGCAGGATCCTGATAGACTGTGAAACCCCATACACACCTGGCAGGATCCTGATACACTGTGAAAACCACATACACACCTGGCAGGATCCTGATCCACTGTGAAACCCCATATACATCTGGCAGGATCCTGATACACTCTGAAACCCCATACGCCCCTGGCCGTATTCTGATACACTGTGCAACCCCCATACACATCTGGAAGGATCCTGATGCAATGTGAAATCCCCATACACACCTGGCAGGATCCTGATACACTGTGAAAACCCCATACACACCTGGTAGGATCCTGATCCACTGTGAAAACACCATACACACCTGGCAGGATTCTGATACACTGTGCAACCCCCATACACACCTGGCAGGATCCTGATAAACTCTGAAAACCCCATACACACCTGGCAGGATCCTGATACACTGTGAAAACCCATACACACCTGGCAGGATCCTGACACCTGTCAAAACCCCACACACACCTGGCAGGACCCTGATACACTGTGAATCCCCGTCCACACCTGGCAGGAGCCTGATACACTGCGAAAGCCCAAAAATCACCTGGCAGGACCCTGAGACACTGTGAAACCCCATACACACCTGGCAGGATGCCGATACACTGTGAAAACACCATACACACCTGCCAGGACCCTGATACACTGTGAAACCCCCATGCACACCTGGCAGGATCCTGATGCACTGTGAAAACGCCATACACACCTGGTTGGACGCTGATAAACTGTGAAAACCCCATACACACCTGGCAGGACCCTGATACACTGTGAAAACCCCATACCATCCTGGCAGGAACCTGATACACTGTGAAAACCCCATACACACCTGGCAGGACACTGATACACTGTGAAACCCCATACACACCTGGCAGTATCCTGATCCACTGTGAAACCCCATACACAACTGGCAGGATCCTGATACACTGTGAAAACCCCATACACAACTGGCAGGATCCTGATCCACTGTGAAACACCCACAACACATCTGGCAGGATCCTGATACATTGTGAAACCCCACACACACCTGGCAGGACCCTGATACACTGTGAATCCCCGTCCACACCTGGCAGGAGCCTGATACACTGCGAAAGCCCAAAAATCACCTGGCAGGACCCTGAGACACTGTGAAACCCCATACACACCTGGCAGGATGCCGATACACTGTGAAAACACCATACACACCTGCCAGGACCCTGATACACTGTGAAACCCCCATGCACACCTGACAGGATCCTGATGCACTGTGAAAACGCCATACACATCTGGTTGGACGCTGATAAACTGTGAAAACCCCATACACACCTGGCAGGACCCTGATACACTGTGAAAACCCCATACCCTCCTGGCAGGAACCTGATACACTGTGAAACCCCATACACACCTGGCAGTTTCCTGATCCACTGTGAAACCCCATACACACCTGGCAGGATCCTGATACACTGTGAAACCCCATACACAACTGGCAGGAACCTGATACACTGTGAAACCCCAGACACATCTGGCAGGATCCTGATGCACTGTGAAAACCCCAAACACACCTGGCAGGATCCTGATACACTGAGAAAACCCCATATGCACCTGGCAGGATCCTGATCCACTGTGAAACCCCCATACACACCTGGCAGGATCTTGATACACTGTGAAACCCCATACACACCTGGCAGGAGCCTGATACACTGTGAAAACCCCATACACACCTGGCAGGACTTTGATACACTGTGAATCCCCGTACACACCTGGCAGGTTCCTGATACACTGTGAAAACCCCATACACACCTGGCAGGCCCCTGATACACTGTGAAACCCCATACACACCTGGCAGGATACTGATACACTGTGAAAACCCCATGCACTCCTGGCAGGACACTGATACACTGGAAATCCCCGTACACAACTGGCATGATCCTGATACACTGTGAAAACCCCATACACACCTGGCAGGACTTTGATACACTGTGAATACCCGTACACACCTGGCAGGTTCCTGATACACTGTGAAAACCCCATACACACCTGGCAGGCCCCTGATACACTGTGAAACCCCATACACACCTGGCAGGATACTGATACACTGTGAAAACCCCATGCACTCCTGGCAGGACCCTGATACACTGGAAATCCCCGTACACACCTGGCAGGTTCCTGATACACTGTGAAAACCCCATACACACCTGGCAGGACCTGGATACACTTTGAAAACCCCATACACATTTGGCAGGATCCTGATACACTGTGAAAACCCCACACACACCTGGCAGGACCCTGATACACTGTGAAACCCCATACACACCTGGCAGGATGCCGATACACCGTGAAAACACCATACACACCTTTCAGGACCCTGATACACTGTGAAACCCCCATGCACACCTGGCAGGATCCTGATGCACTGTGAAAACGCCATACACACCTGGATGGACGCTGATAAACTGTGAAAACCCCATACACACCAGGCAGGACCCTGATACACTGTGAAAACCCCATACCCTCCTGGCAGGAACCTGATACACTGTGAAAACCCCATACACACCTGGCAGGACACTGATACACTGTGAAACCCCATACACACCTGGCAGTATCCTGATCCACTGTGAAACCCCATACACACCTGGCAGGATCCTGATACACTGTGAAACCCCATACACACCTGGCAGTTTCCTGATCCACTGTGAAACCCCATACACACCTGGCAGGATCCTGATACACTGTGAAACCCCATACACAACTGGCAGGATCCTGATACACTGTGAAACCCCAGACACATCTGGCAGGATCCTGATGCACTGTGAAAACCCCAAACACACCTGGCAGGACCCTGATACACTGTGAAAACCCCATATGCACCTGGCAGGATCCTGATCCACTGTGAAACCCCCATACACACCTGGCAGGATCTTGATACACTGTGAAACCCCATACACACCTGGCAGGAGCCTGATACACTGTGAAAACCCCATACACACCTGGCAGGACTCGGATACACTGTGAATCCCCGTACACACCTGGCAGGTTCCTGAGACACTGTGAAAACCCCATACACACCTGGCAGGTCCCTGATACACTGTGAAACCCCATGCACACCTGGCAGGATACTGATACACTGTGAAAACCCCATGCACTCCTGGCAGGACCCTGATACACTGGAAATCCCCGTACACAACTGGCATGATCCTGATACACTGTGAATACCCCACACACACCTGTAAAGAATCTGATACAATGTGAAACCGCATACAAACCAGGCAGCATCCCAATACACTGTGAAAACACCAAACACACCTGGCAGGACCTTGATACACTGTGAAAACCCCATACACACCTGGCAGGATCCTGATACACTGTGAAAACCCCATACACACCTGGCAGGAGCCTGATACACTGTGAAACCCCATACACACCTGGCAGGATCCCGAAACACTGTGAAAACACCATACACACCTGGCAGGACACTGATACACTGTGAAAACCCCATACACACCTGGCAGGATCCTGATACACTTGTGGAAACCCCATACACACCTGGCAGGATCCTGATACACTGGGAAAACCCCATACACACCTGGCGGGACCTTGATACACTGTGTAAAGCCCACACACACAGCAGGATCCTGATACACTCTGAAAACCCAATTCACACCTGGCAGGATCCTGATACACTGTGAAAACCCCAAACTATACTGGCAGGACTCTGATACACTGTGAAAACCCCATGCACACCTGGCAGGATCCTGATACACTGTGAAAACCCCATGCACACCTGGCAGGACACTGATACACTGTGAAAACCCCATTCACACCTGGCAGGATCCTGTTACAGTTTGAAAAACCCATACACACCTGGCAGGATCCTGATACACTGTGAAAACCCCATACCCTCCTGGCAGGAACCTGATACACTGTGAAAACCCCATACTCACCTGGCAGGACACTGATACACTGTGAAACCCCATACACACCTGGCAGTATCCTGATCCACTGTGAAACCCCATACACACCTGGCAGTTTCCTGATCCACTGTGAAACCCCATACACACCTGGCAGTATCCTGATGCACTGCGAAACCCCATACACAACTGGCAGTATCCTGATACACTGTGAAACCCCAGACACATCTGGCAGGATCCTGATGCACTGTGAAAACCCCAAACACACCTGGCAGGACCCTGATACACTGTGAAAACCCCATATGCACCTGGCAGTATCCTGATCCACTGTGAAACCCCCATACACACCTGGCAGGATCTTGATACACTGTGAAACCCCATACACACCTGGCAGGAGCCTGATACACTGTGAAAACCCCATACACACCTGGCAGGACTCTGATACACTGTGAATCCCCGTACACACCTGGCAGGTTCCTGATACACTGTGAATACCCCATACACACCTGGCAGGTCCCTGATACACTGTGAAACCCCATACACACCTGGCAGGATACTGATACACTGTGAAAACCTCATGCACTCCTGGCAGGACCCTGATACACTGGAAATCCCCGTACACAACTGGCATGATCCTGATACACTGTGAAAACCCCATACAAACCAGGCAGGATCCCGATACACTGTGAAAACACGAAACACACCTGGCAGGACCTTGATACACTGTGAAAACCCCATACACACCTGGCAGGATCCTGATACACTGTGAAAACCCCATACACACCTGGCAGGACCCTGATACACTGTGAAACCCCATACACACCTGGCAGGATCCCGATACACTGTAAAAACACCATACACACCTGGCAGGACACTGATACACTGTGAAAACCCCATACACACCAGGCAGGATCCTGATACACTTGTGGAAACCCCATACACACCTGGCAGGATCCTGATACACTGGGAAAACCCCATACACACCTGGCGGGACCTTGATACACTGTGTAAAGCCCACACACACAGCAGGATCCTGATACACTCTGAAAACCCAATTCACACCTGGCAGGATCCTGATACACTGTGAAAACCCCATACAATACTGGCAGGACTCTGATACACTGTGAAAACCCCATGCACACCTGGCAGGATCCTGATACACTGTGAAAACCCCATGCACACCTGGCAGGACACTGATACACTGTGGAAACCCCATTCACACCTGGCAGGATCCTGTTACAGTGTGAAAAACCCATACACACCTGGCAGGACCCTGATACACTGTGAAATCCCCATCCGCACCTGGCAGGATCCTGATGCACTGATGAAACACTCATACACACCTGGTAGGATCCTGACACACTGTCAAAACCCCATACACACCTGGCTGGACACTGATACGCTGTGAAAACCCCATACACACCGTGAAGGATCCTGACACACTGTGAAAACCCCATACACACCTGGCAGGATCCTGCTACACTGTGAAACCCCATACACATCTGGCCGGATGCTGATGCACTGTGAAATCCCCATGCACACCTGGCAGTATCCTGATACGCTCTGAAACCCCATACACTTCTGACAGGATCCTGATGCACTGTGAAAACTCCATACACACGTGGCAGGATCCTGATAAACGGTGAAACCCCCATGCACACCAGGCCGGATCCTGATACACTGTGAAAACCCCATACACACGTGGCAGGATCCTGATGAACTGTGAAACCCCCATGCACACCAGGCAGGATCCTGATACACTGTGAAATCCCCACACACACGTGGCAGGATCCTGATCCACTGTGAAACCCCATACAGACCAGGCAGGATCCTGATAAACTGCGAAACCCACATACACACCTGGCAGGATCCTGATACACTGTGAAACCCACATACTCACCTGGCAGGATCCTGATACACTGTGAAAACCCCAAGCACACCAGGCAGGATCCTGATAAACAGTGGCACCCACATACACACCTGTCAGGATCCTGATACACTGTGAAAACACCATACACACCAGGCAGGATCCTGATAAACAGTGAAAACCCCATTCACAGCTGGCAGGATCCTGTTACAGTGTGAAAAGCCCATACACACCTGGCAGGACACTGATACACTGCGAAATCCCCATACACACCTGGCAGGATCCTGATGCACTGTGAAACCCTCATGCACACCTGGTAGAATCCTGATACACTGTGAAAACCCCATACACACCTGGCAGGACCCTAATACGCTGTGAAAACCCCATACAAATCTGGCAGGATCCTGATACACTGTGGAACCCCATACACACCTGGCAGGACCCTGATACACTGTGAAAACCCCGTACACACCTGTCTGTGTCCTGATACACTGCGAAACCCCGTACACACCTGGCAGGATCCTGATACACTGTGAAAACCCCATGCACACCTGGCAGGACACTGATACACTGTGAAAACCCCATGCACACCTGGCAGGACACTGATACACTGTGAAACCCCCATCCGCACCTGACAGGATCCTGATACACTGATGAAACACTCATACAAACCTGGTAGGATCCTGATACACTGTCAAAACCCCAAACACACCTGGCAGGACCCTGATACGCTGTGAAAACCCCATACACACCGTGAAGGATCCTGATACACTGTGATAACCCCATACACACCTGGCAGGATCCTGCTACACTGTGAAACCCCATACACATCTGGCCGGATGCTGATGCACTGTGAAAACCCCATGCACACCTGGCAGTATCCTGATACGCTCTGAAACCCCATACACTTCAGACAGGAACCTGATGCACTGTGAAAACCCCATACACACGTGGCAGGATCCTGATAAACGGTGAAACCCCCATGCACAGCAGGCCGGATCCTGATACACTGTGAAAACCCCATACACACGTGGCAGGATCCTGATGAACTGTGAAACCCCCATACACACCAGGCAGGATCCTGATAAACTGTGAAATCCCCACACACACGTGGCAGGATCCTGATACACTGTGAAACCCACATACTCACCTGGCAGGATCCTGATACACTGTGAAAACCCCAAGCACACCAGGCAGGATCCTGATAAACAGTGGCACCCACATACACACCTGTCAGGATCCTGATACACTGTGAAAACACCATACACACCAGGCAGGATCCTGATAAACAGTGAAAACCCCATTCACACCTGTCAGGATCCTGTTACAGTGTGAAAAGCCCATACACACCTGGCAGGACACTGATACACTGCGAAATCCCCATACACACCTGGCAGGATCCTGATGCACTGTGAAACCCTCATACACACCTGGGAGAATCCTGATACACTGTGAAAACCCCATACACACCTGGCAGGACCCTGATACGCTGTGAAAACCCCATACAAATCTGGCAGGATCCTGATACACTGCGGAACCCCATACACACCTGGCAGGACCCTGATACACTGTGAAAACCCCGTACACACCTGTCTGTGTCCTGATACACTGTGAAACCCCATGCACTCCAGGCAGGATCCTGATCCACAGTGAAACGCCATACACACCTGGCAGGATCCTGATACACTGTGAAAACCACATGCACTCCTGGCAGGATCATGATCCACTGTGAAATCACCATACACACCTGGCAGGGCCCTGATACACTGTGAAAACCCCATACACACCTGGCAGGATCCTGTTACACTGTTATAACCCCATACACACCTGGCAGGATCCTGATACACTGTGAAAACCACATGCACCCCTGTCAGGATCATGATCCACTGTGAAACCCCGTACACACCTGGCAGGAACCTGAAACAGTGTGAAACCCCATACACACCTGGCAGGATCCTGATGCACTGTGAAATCACCATACACACCTGGCAGGGCCCGGACACACTGTGAAAACCCCAGACACACCTGGCAGGACACTGATACACTGTGAAAACCCCAGATGCACCTGGCAGGATCCTGATCCACTGTGAAACCCCCATACACACCTGGCAGGACTCTGATACACTGTGAATCCCCATACGCATCTGGCAGGTTCCTGATACACTGTGAGAACCCCATGCACACCTGGCATGTCCCTGATACACTGTGAAACCCCAGACACACCTGGCAGGATCCTGATACACTGTGAAAACCCCATGCACTACTGGCAGGACCCTGATACACTGGAAATCCCCGTACACAACTGGCATGATCCTGATACACTGTGAAAACACCATACACACCTGTAAGGATCCTGATACAATGTGAAACCGCATACAAACCAGGCAGGATCCCGATACACTGTGAAAATACCAAACACACCTGGCAGGACCGTGATACACTGTGAAAACCCCATACACACCTGGCAGGATCCTGATACACTGTGAAAACCCCATACACACCTGGCAGGACCCTGATACACTGTGAAACCCCATACACACCTGGCAGGACCCTGATACACTGTGAAAACCCCATACACACCTGGCAGGATCCTGATACACTGGAAAAACCCCATACACACCTGGCGGGACCTTGATACACTGTGTAAAGCCCACACACACAGCAGGATCCTGATACACTCTGAAAACCCAATTCACAACTGGCAGGATCCTGATACACTGTGAAAACCCCATACAATACTGGCAGGACTCTGATACACTGTGAAAACCCCATACACACCTGGCAGGATCCTGATACACTGTGAAAACCCCATGCACACCTGGCAGGACACTGATACACTGTGAAAACCCCATTCACACCTGGCAGGATCCTGTTCCAGTGTGAAAAACCCATACACACCTGGCAGGACCCTGATACACAGTGAAATCCCCATCCGCACCTGACAGGATCCTGATGCACTGATGAAACACTCATACAAACCTGGTAGGATCCTGATACACTGTCAAAACCCCAAACACACCTGGCAGGACCCTGATACGCTGTGAAAACACCATACACACCGTGAAGGATCCTGATACACTGTGAAAACCCCATACACACCTGGCAGGATCCTGCTACACTGTGAAACCCCATACACATCTGGCCGGATGCTGAAGCACTGTGAAAACCCCATGCACACCTGGCAGTATCCTGATACGCACTAAAACCCCATACACATCTGACAGGAACCTGATGCACTGTGAAAACCCCATACACACGTGGCAGGATCCTGATAAACGGTGAAACCCCCATGCACACCAGGCCGGATCCTGATACACTGTGAAAACCCCATACACACGTGGCAGGATCCTGATCCACTGTGAAACCCCCATACACACCTGGCAGGACCTTGATACACTGTGAAACCCCAGACACACCTGGCAGGAGCCTGATACACTGTGAAAACCCCATACACACCTGGCAGGACTCTGATACACTGTGAATCCCCGTACGCACCTGGCAGGTTCCTGATACACTGTGAAAACCCCATACACACCTGGCAGGTCCCTGATACACTGTGAAACCCCATACACACCTGGCAGGATCCTGATACACTGTGAAAACCCCATGCACTCCTGGCAGGACCCTGATACACTGGAAATCCCCGTATACAACTGGCATGATCCTGACACACTGTGAAAACCCCATACACACCTGTAAGGATCCTGATACAATGTGAAACCGCATACAAACCAGGCAGGATCCCGATACACTGTGAAAACACCAAACACACCTGGCAGGACCCTGATACACTGTGAAAACCCCGTACACACCTGGCAGGATCCTGATACACTGTGAAAACCCCATACACACCTGGCAGGACCCTGATACACTGTGAAACCCCATACACACCTGGCAGGATCCCGATACACTGTGAAAACACCATAAACACCTGGCAGGACACTGATACACTGTGAAAACCACATACACACCTGGCAGGATCCTGATACACTTGTGAAAACCCCATACACACCTGGCAGGACCCTGATACACTGTGAAAACCCCATACACACCTGGCAGGATCCTGAAACACTGGGAAAACCCCATACACACCTGGCGGGACCTTGATACACTGTGTAAAGCCCACACACACAGCAGGATCCTGATACACTCTGAAAACCCAATTCACACCTGGCAGGATCCTGATACACTGTGAAAACCCCATACAATACTGGCAGGACTCTGATACACTGTGAAAACACCATACACACCTGGCAGGATCCTGATACACTGTGAAAACCCCATGCACACCTGGCAGGACACTGATACACTGTGAAACCCCCATCCGCACCTGACAGGATCCTGATGCACTGATGAAACACTCAGACAAATCTGGTAGGATCCTGATACACTGTCAAAACCCCAAACACAGCTGGCAGGACCCTGATACGCTGTGAAAACCCCATACACACCGTGAAGGATCCTGATACACTGTGATAACCCCATACACACCTGGCAGGATCCTGCTACACTGTGAAACCCCATACACATCTGGCCGGATGCTGATGCACTGTGAAAACCCCATGCACACCTGACAGGATCCTGATACGCTCTGAAACCCCATACACATCAGACAGGAACCTGATGCACTGTGAAAACCCCATACACACGTGGCAGGATCCTGATAAACGGTGAAACCCCCATGCACACCAGGCCGGATCCTGATACACTGTGAAAACCCCATACAATACTGGTAGGACTCTGATACACTGTGAAAACCCCATACACACCTGGCAGGATCCTGATACACTGTGAAAACCCCATGCACACCTGGCAGGACACTGATACACTGTGAAACCCCCATCCGCACCTGACAGGATCCTGATGCACTGATGAAACACTCAGACAAACCTGGTAGGGTCCTGATACACTGTCAAAACCCCAAACACACCTGGCAGGACACTGATACGCTGTGAAAACCCCATACACACCGTGAAGGATCCTGATACACTGTGATAACCCCATACACACCTGGCAGGATCCTGCTACACTGTGAAACCCCATACACATCTGGCCGGATGCTGATGCACTGTGAAAACCCCATGCACACCTGGCAGTATCCTGATACGCTCTGAAACCCCATACACATCAGACAGGAACCTGATGCACTGTGAAAACCCCGTACACACGTGGCAGGATCCTGATAAACGGCGAAACCCCCATGCACACCAGGCCGGATCCTGATACACTGTGAAAACCCCATACACACGTGGCAGGATCCTGATGAACTGTGAAACCCCCATACACACCAGGCAGGATCCTGATAAACTGTGAAATCCCCACACACACGTGGCAGGATCCTGATACACTGTGAAACCCCATACTCACCTGGCAGGATCCTGATACACTGTGAAAACCCCAAGCACACCAGGCAGGATCCTGATAAACAGTGACACCCACATACACACCTGTCAGGATCCTGATACACTGTGAAAACACCATACACACCAGGCAGGATCCTGATAAACAGTGAAAACCCCATTCACACCTGTCAGGATCCTGTTACAGTGTGAAAAGCCCATACACACCTGGCAGGACACTGATACACTGCGAAATCCCCATACACACCTGGCAGGATCCTGATGCACTGTGAAACCCTCATACACACCTGGGAGAATCCTGATACACTGTGAAAACCCCATACACATCTGGCAGGACCCTGATACGCTGTGAAAACCCCATACAAATCTGGCAGGATCCTGATACACTGCGGAACCCCATACACACCTGGCAGGACCCTGATACACTGTGAAAACCCCGTACACACCTGTCTGTGTCCTGATACACTGTGAAACCCCATGCACTCCAGGCAGGATCCTGATCCACAGTGAAACACCATACACACCTGGCAGGATCCTGATACACTGTGAAAACCACATGCACTCCTGGCAGGATCATGATCCACTGTGAAATCACCATACACACCTGGCAGGGCCCTGATACACTGTGAAAACCCCATACACACCTGGCAGGATCCTGTTACACTGTTATAACCCCATACACACCTGGCAGGATCCTGATACACTGTGAAAACCACATGCACCCCTGTCAGGATCATGATCCACTGTGAAACCCCGTACACACCTGGCAGGAACCTGAAACACTGTGAAACCCCATACACACCTGGCAGGATCCTGATGCACTGTGAAATCACCATACACACCTGGCAGGGCCCGGACACACTGTGAAAACCCCAGACACACCTGGCAGGACACTGATACACTGTGAAAACCCCATATGCACCTGGCAGGATCCTGATCCACTGTGAAACCCCCATACACACCTGGCAGGACTCTGATACACTGTGAATCCCCGTACGCATCTGGCAGGTTCCTGATACACTGTGAGAACCCCATACACACCTGGCATGTCCCTGATACACTGTGAAACCCCAGACACACCTGGCAGGATCCTGATACACTGTGAAAACCCCATGCACTACTGGCAGGACCCTGATACACTGGAAATCCCCGTACACAACTGGCATGATCCTGATACACTGTGAAAACCCCATACACACCTGTAAGGATCCTGATACAATGTGAAACCGCATACAAACCAGGCAGGATCCCGATACACTGTGAAAATACCAAACACACCTGGCAGGACCGTGATACACTGTGAAAACCCCATACACACCTGGCAGGACCCTGATACACTGTGAAACCCCATACACTCCTGGCAGGATCCCGATACACTGTGAAAACACCATAAACACCTGGCAGGACACTGATACACTGTGAAAACCCCATACACACCTGGCAGGATCCTGATACACTTGTGAAAACCCCATACACACCTGGCAGGACCCTGATACACTGTGAAAACCCCATACACACCTGGCAGGATCCTGAGACACTGGAAAAACCCCATACACACCTGGCGGGACCTTGATACACTGTGTAAAGCCCACACACACAGCAGGATCCTGATACACTCTGAAAACCCAATTCACACCTGGCAGGATCCTGATACACTGTGAAAACCCCATACAATACTGGCAGGACTCTGATACACTGTGAAAACCCCATACACACCTGGCAGGATCCTGATACACTGTGAAAACCCCATGCACACCTGGCAGGACACTGATACACTGTGAAAACCCCATTCACACCTGGCAGGATCCTGTTCCAGTGTGAAAAACCCATACACACCTGGCAGGACCCTGATACACTGTGAAATCCCCATCCGCACCTGACAGGATCCTGATGCACTGATGAAACACTCATACAAACCTGGTAGGATCCTGATACACTGTCAAAACCCCAAACACACCTGGCAGGACCCTGATACGCTGTGAAAACCCCATACACACCGTGAAGGATCCTGATACACTGTGAAAACCCCATACACACCTGGCAGGATCCTGCTACACTGTGAAACCCCATACACATCTGGCCGGATGCTGAAGCACTGTGAAAACCCCATGCACACCTGGCAGTATCCTGATACGCACTAAAACCCCATACACATCTGACAGGAACCTGATGCACTGTGAAAACCCCATACACACGTGGCAGGATCCTGATAAACGGTGAAACCCCCATGCACACCAGGCCGGATCCTGATACACTGTGAAAACCCCATACACACGTGGCAGGATCCTGATCCACTGTGAAACCCCCATACACACCTGGCAGGACCTTGATACACTGTGAAACCCCAGACACACCTGGCAGGAGCCTGATACACTGTGAAAACCCCATACACACCTGGCAGGACTCTGATACACTGTGAATCCCCGTACGCACCTGGCAGGTTCCTGATACACTGTGAAAACCCCATACACACCTGGCAGGTCCCTGATACACTGTGAAACCCCATACACACCTGGCAGGATCCTGATACACTGTGAAAACCCCATGCACTCCTGGCAGGACCCTGATACACTGGAAATCCCCGTATACAACTGGCATGATCCTGATACACTGTGAAAACCCCATACACACCTGTAAGGATCCTGATACAATGTGAAACCGCATACAAACCAGGCAGGATCCCGATACACTGTGAAAACACCAAACACACCTGGCAGGACCCTGATACACTGTGAAAACCCCGTACACACCTGGCAGGATCCTGATACACTGTGAAAACCCCATACACACCTGGCAGGACCCTGATACACTGTGAAACCCCATACACACCTGGCAGGATCCCGATACACTGTGAAAACACCATAAACACCTGGCAGGACACTGATACACTGTGAAAACCACATACACACCTGGCAGGATCCTGATACACTTGTGAAAACCCCATACACACCTGGCAGGACCCTGATACACTGTGAAAACCCCATACACACCTGGCAGGATCCTGAAACACTGGGAAAACCCCATACACACCTGGCGGGACCTTGATACACTGTGTAAAGCCCACACACACAGCAGGATCCTGATACACTCTGAAAACCCAATTCACACCTGGCAGGATCCTGATACACTGTGAAAACCCCATACAATACTGGCAGGACTCTGATACACTGTGAAAACCCCATACACACCTGGCAGGATCCTGATACACTGTGAAAACCCCATGCACACCTGGCAGGACACTGATACACTGTGAAACCCCCATCCGCACCTGACAGGATCCTGATGCACTGATGAAACACTCATACAAACCTGGGAGGATCCTGATACACTGTCAAAACCCCAAACACACCTGGCAGGACCCTGATACGCTGTGAAAACCCCATACACACCTGGCCGGATGCTGATGCACTGTGAAAACCCCATGCACACCTGGCAGTATCCTGATACGCTCTGAAACCCCATACACATCAGACAGGAACCTGATGCACTGTGAAAACCCCATACACACGTGGCAGGATCCTGATAAACGGTGAAACCCCCATGCACACCAGGCCGGATCCTGATACACTGTGAAAACCCCATACACACGTGGCAGGATCCTGATGAACTGTGAAACCCCCATACACACCAGGCAGGATCCTGATACACTGTGAAATCCCCACACACACGTGGCAGGATCCTGATCCACTGCGAAACCCCATACAGACCAGGCAGGATCCTGATCAATTGCGAAACCCACATACACACCTGGCAGGATCCTGATACACTGTGAAACCCACAGACTCACCTGGCAGGATCCTGATACACTGTGAAAACCCCAAGCACACCAGGCAGGATCCTGATAAACAGTGACACCCACATACACACCTGTCAGGATCCTGATACACTGTGAAAACACCATACACACCTGTCAGGATCCTGTTACAGTGTGAAAAGCCCATACACACCTGGCAGGACACTGATACACTGCGAAATCCCCATACACACCTGGCAGGATCCTGATGCACTGTGAAACCCTCATACACACCTGGGAGAATCCTGATACACTGTGAAAACCCCATACACACCTGGCAGGACCCTGATACGCTGTGAAAACCCCATACAAATCTGGCAGGATCCTGATACACTGCGGAACCCCATACACACCTGGCAGGACCCTGATACACTGTGAAAACCCCGTACACACCTGTCTGTGTCCTGATACACTGTGAAACCCCATGCACTCCAGGCAGGATCCTGATCCACAGTGAAACGCCATACACACCTGGCAGGATCCTGATACACTGTGAAAACCACATGCACTCCTGGCAGGATCATGATCCACTGTGAAATCACCATACACACCTGGCAGGGCCCTGATACACTGTGAAAACCCCATACACACCTGGCAGGATCCTGTTACACTGTTATAACCCCATACACACCTGGCAGTATCCTGATACACTGTGAAAACCACATGCACCCCTGTCAGGATCATGATCCACTGTGAAACCCCATACACACCTGGCAGGAACCTGAAACACTGTGCAACCCCATACACACCTGGCAGGATCCTGATGCACTATGAAATCACCATACACACCTGGCAGGGCCCAGATACACTGTGAAAACCCCAGACACACCTGGCAGGACACTGATACACTGTGAAACCCCAGACACACCTGGCAGGAGCCTGATACACTGTGAAAACCCCATACACACCTGGCAGGACTCTGATACACTGTGAATCCCCGTACGCACCTGGCAGGTTCCTGATACACTGTGAAAACCCCATACACACCTGGCAGGTCCCTGATACACTGTGAATCCCCATACACACCTGGCAGGATCCTGATACACTGTGAAAACCCCATGCACTCCTGGCAGGACCCTGATACACTGGAAATCCCCGTACACAACTGGCATGATCCTGATACACTGTGAAAACCCCATACACACCTGTAAGGATCCTGATACAATGTGAAACCGCATACAAACCAGGCAGGATCCCGATACACTGTTAAAACACCAAACACACCTGGCAGGACCCTGATACACTGTGAAAACCCCGTACACACCTGGCAGGATCCTGATACACTGTGAAAACCCCATACACACCTGGCAGGACCCTGATACACTGTGAAACCCCATACACACCTGGCAGGATCCCGATACACTGTGAAAACACCATAAACACCTGGCAGGACACTGATACACTATGAAAACCACATACACACCTGGCAGGATCCTGATACACTTGTGAAAACCCCATACACACCTGGCAGGACCCTGATACACTGTGAAAACCCCATACACACCTGGCAGGATCCTGATACACTGGGAAAACCCCATACACACCTGGCGGGACCTTGATACACTGTGTAAAGCCCACACACACAGCAGGATCCTGATACACTCTGAAAACCCAATTCACACCTGGCAGGATCCTGATACACTGTGAAAACCCCATACAATACTGGCAGGACTCTGATACACTGTGAAAACCCCATACACACCTGGCAGGATCCTGATACACTGTGAAAACCCCATGCACACCTGGCAGGACACTGATACACTGTGAAACCCCCATCCGCACCTGACAGGATCCTGATGCACTGATGAAACACTCATACAAACCTGGTAGGATCCTGATACACTGTCAAAACCCCAAACACACCTGACAGGACCCTGATACGCTGTGAAAACCCCATACACACCGTGAAGGATCCTGATACACTGTGAAACCCCATACACATCTGGCCGGATGCTGATGCACTGTGAAAACCCCATGCACACCTGGCAGTATCCTGATGCGCTCTGAAACCCCATACACATCTGACAGGAACCTGATGCACTGTGAAAACCCCATACACACGTGGCAGGATCCTGATAAACGGTGAAACCCCCATGCACACCAGGCCGGATCCTGATACACTGTGAAAACCCCATACACACGTGGCAGGATCCTGATGAACTGTGAAACCCCCATACACACCAGGCAGGATCCTGATACACTGTGAAATCCCCACACACACGTGGCAGGATCCTGATCCACTGCGAAACCCCATACAGACCAGGCAGGATCCTGATAAACTGCAAAACCCACATACAGACCTGGCAGGATCCTGATACACTGTGAAACCCACATACTCACCTGGCAGGATCCTGATACACTGTGAAAACCCCAAGCACACCAGGCAGGATCCTGATAAACAGTGACACCCACATACACACCTGTCAGGATCCTGATACACTGTGAAAACACCATACACACCTGTCAGGATCCTGTTACAGTGTGAAAAGCCCATACATACCTGGCAGGACACTGATACACTGCGAAATCCCCATACACACCTGGCAGGATCCTGATGCACTGTGAAACCCTCATACACACCTGGGAGAATCCTGATACACTGTGAAAACCCCATACACACCTGGCAGGACCCTGATACGCTGTGAAAACCCCATGCAAATCTGGCAGGATCCTGATACACTGCGGAACCCCATACACACCTGGCAGGACCCTGATACACTGTGAAAACCCCGTACACACCTGTCTGTGTCCTGATACACTGTGAAACCCCATGCACTCCAGGCAGGATCCTGATCCACAGTGAAACGCCATACACACCTGGCAGGATCCTGATACACTGTGAAAACCACATGCACTCCTGGCAGGATCATGATCCACTGTGAAATCACCATACACACCTGGCAGGGCCCTGATACACTGTGAAAACCTCATACACACCTGGCAGGATCCTGTTACACTGTGAAAACCACATGCACCCCTGTCAGGATCATGATCCACTGTGAAACCCCATACACACCTGGCAGGAACCTGAAACACTGTGAAACCCCATACACACCTGGCAGGATCCTGATGCACTGTGAAATCACCATACACACCTGGCAGGGCCCGGACACACTGTGAAAACCCCAGACACACCTGGCAGGACACTGATACACTGTGAAAACCCCATATGCACCTGGCAGGATCCTGATCCACTGTGAAACCCCCATACACACCTGGCAGGACTCTGATACACTGTGAATCCCCGTACGCACCTGGCAGGTTCCTGATACACTGTGAGAACCCCATACACACCTGGCAGGTCCCTGATACACTGTGAAACCCCAGACACACCTGGCAGGATCCTGATACACTGTGAAAACCCCATGCACTCCTGGCAGGACCCTGATACACTGGAAATCCCCGTACAAAACTGGCATGATCCTGATGCACTGTGAAAACCCCATACACACCTGTAAGGATCCTGATACAATGTGAAACCGCATACAAACCAGGCAGGATCCCGATACACTGTGAAAATACCAAACACACCTGGCAGGACCCTGATACACTGTGAAAACCCCATACACACCTGGCAGGATACTGATACACTGTGAAAACCCCATACACACCTGGCAGGACCCTGATACACTGTGAAACCCCATACACACCTGGCAGGATCCCGATACACTGTGAAAACACCATAAACACCTGGCAGGACACTGATACACTGTGAAAACCCCATACACACCTGGCAGGATCCTGATACACTTGTGAAAACCCCATACACACCTGGCAGGACCCTGATACACTGTGAAAACCCCATACACACCTGGCAGGATCCTGATACACTGGAAAAACCCCATACACACCTGGCGGGACCTTGATACACTGTGTAAAGCCCACACACACAGCAGGATCCTGATACACTCTGAAAACCCAATTCACACCTGGCAGGATCCTGATACACTGTGAAAACCCCATACAATACTGGCAGGACTCTGATACACTGTGAAAACCCCATACACACCTGGCAGGATCCTGATACACTGTGAAAACCCCATGCACACCTGGCAGGACACTGATACACTGTGAAAACCCCATTCACACCTGGCAGGATCCTGTTCCAGTATGAAAAACCCATACACACCTGGCAGGACCCTGATACACTGTGAAATCCCCATCCGCACCTGACAGGATCCTGATGCACTGATGAAACACTCATACAAACCTGGGAGGATCCTGATACACTGTCAAAACCCCAAACACACCTGGCAGGACCCTGATACGCTGTGAAAACCCCATACACACCGTGAAGGATCCTGATACACTGTGAAAACCCCATACACACCTGGCAGGATCCTGCTACACTGTGAAACCCCATACACACCTGGCAGGATCCTGATGCACTGTGAAATCACCATACACACCTGGCAGGGCCCGGACACACTGTGAAAACCCCAGACACACCTGGCAGGACACTGATACACTGTGAAAACCCCATATGCACCTGGCAGGATCCTGATCCACTGTGAAACCCCCATACACACCTGGCAGGACTCTGATACACTGTGAATCCCCGTACGCACCTGGCAGGTTCCTGATACACTGTGAGAACCCCATACACACCTGGCAGGTCCCTGATACACTGTGAAACCCCAGACACACCTGGCAGGATCCTGATACACTGTGAAAACCCCATGCACTCCTGGCAGGACCCTGATACACTGGAAATCCCCGTACAAAACTGGCATGATCCTGATGCACTGTGAAAACCCCATACACACCTGTAAGGATCCTGATACAATGTGAAACCGCATACAAACCAGGCAGGATCCCGATGCACTGTGAAAATACCAAACACACCTGGCAGGACCGTGATACACTGTGAAAACCCCATACACACCTGGCAGGATACTGATACACTGTGAAAACCCCATACACACCTGGCAGGACACTGATACACTGTGAAACCCCATACACACCTGGCAGGATCCCGATACACTGTGTAAAGCCCACACACACAGCAGGATCCTGATACACTCTGAAAACCCAATTCACACCTGGCAGGATCCTGATACACTGTGAAAACCCCATACAATACTGGCAGGACTCTGATACACTGTGAAAACCCCATACACACCTGGCAGGATCCTGAAACACTGTGAAACCCCATACACACCTGGCAGGATCCTGATGCACTATGAAATCACCATACACACCTGGCAGGGCCCGGATACACTGTGAAAACCCCAGACACACCTGGCAGGACACTGATACACTGTGAAACCCCAGAGACACCTGGCAGGAGCCTGATACACTGTGAAAACCCCATACACACCTGGCAGGACTCTGATACACTGTGAATCCCCGTACGCACCTGGCAGGTTCCTGATACACTGTGAAAACCCCATACACACCTGGCAGGTCCCTGATACACTGTGAAACCCCATACACACCTGGCAGGATCCTGATACACTGTGAAAACCCCATGCACTCCTGGCAGGACCCTGATACACTGGAAATCCCCGTATACAACTGGCATGATCCTGATACACTGTGAAAACCCCATACACACCTGTAAGGATCCTGATACAATGTGAAACCGCATACAAACCAGGCAGGATCCCGATACACTGTGAAAACACCAAACACACCTGGCAGGACCCTGATACACTGTGAAAACCCCGTACACACCTGGCAGGATCCTGATACACTGTGAAAACCCCATACACACCTGGCAGGACCCTGATACACTGTGAAACCCCATACACACCTGGCAGGATCCCGATACACTGTGAAAACACCATACACACCTGGCAGGACCCTGATACACTGTGAAAACCCCATACACACCTGGCAGGATCCTGAAACACTGGGAAAACCCCATACACACCTGGCGGGACCTTGATACACTGTGTAAAGCCCACACACACAGCAGGATCCTGATACACTCTGAAAACCCAATTCACACCTGGCAGGATCCTGATACACTGTGAAAACCCCATACAATACTGGCAGGACTCTGATACACTGTGAAAACCCCATACACACCTGGCAGGATCCTGATACACTGTGAAAACCCCATGCACACCTGGCAGGACACTGATACACTGTGAAACCCCCATCCGCACCTGAAAGGATCCTGATGCACTGATGAAACACTCATACAAACCTGGGAGGATCCTGATACACTGTCAAAACCCCAAACACACCTGGCAGGACCCTGATACGCTGTGAAAACCCCATACACACCGTGAAGGATCCTGATACACTGTGATAACCCCATACACACCTGGCAGGATCCTGCTACACTGTGAAACCCCATACACATCTGGCCGGATGCTGATGCACTGTGAAAACCCCATGCACACCTGGCAGTATCCTGATACGCTCTGAAACCCCATACACATCAGACAGGAACCTGATGCACTGTGAAAACCCCATACACACGTGGCAGGATCCTGATAAACGGTGAAACCCCCATGCACACCAGGCCGGATCCTGATACACTGTGAAAACCCCATACACACGTGGCAGGATCCTGATGAACTGTGAAACCCCCATACACACCAGGCAGGATCCTGATACACTGTGAAATCCCCACACACACGTGGCAGGATCCTGATCCACTGCGAAACCCCATACAGACCAGGCAGGATCCTGATAAACTGCGAAACCCACATACACACCTGGCAGGATCCTGATACACTGTGAAACCCACATACTCACCTGGCAGGATCCTGATACACTGTGAAAACCCCAAGCACACCAGGCAGGATCCTGATAAACAGTGACACCCACATACACACCTGTCAGGATCCTGATACACTGTGAAAACACCATACACACCTGTCAGGATCCTGTTACAGTGTGAAAAGCCCATACACACCTGGCAGGACACTGATACACTGCGAAATCCCCATACACACCTGGCAGGATCCTGATGCACTGTGAAACCCTCATACACACCTGGGAGAATCCTGATACACTGTGAAAACCCCATACACACCTGGCAGGACCCTGATACGCTGTGAAAACCCCATACAAATCTGGCAGGATCCTGATACACTGCGGAACCCCATACACACCTGGCAGGACCCTGATACACTGTGAAAACCCCGTACACACCTGTCTGTGTCCTGATACACTGTGAAACCCCATGCACTCCAGGCAGGATCCTGATCCACAGTGAAACGCCATACACACCTGGCAGGATCCTGATACACTGTGAAAACCACATGCACTCCTGGCAGGATCATGATCCACTGTGAAATCACCATACACACCTGGCAGGGCCCTGATACACTGTGAAAACCCCATACACACCTGGCAGGATCCTGTTACACTGTTATAACCCCATACACACCTGGCAGTATCCTGATACACTGTGAAAACCACATGCACCCCTGTCAGGATCATGATCCACTGTGAAACCCCATACACACCTGGCAGGAACCTGAAACACTGTGAAACCCCATACACACCTGGCAGGATCCTGATGCACTATGAAATCACCATACACACCTGGCAGGGCCCGGATGCACTGTGAAAACCCCAGACACACCTGGCAGGACACTGATACACTGTGAAACCCCAGACACACCTGGCAGGAGCCTGATACACTGTGAAAACCCCATACACACCTGGCAGGACTCTGATACACTGTGAATCCCCGTACGCACCTGGCAGGTTCCTGATACACTGTGAAAACCCCATACACACCTGGCAGGTCCCTGATACACTGTGAATCCCCATACACACCTGGCAGGATCCTGATACACTGTGAAAACCCCATGCACTCCTGGCAGGACCCTGATACACTGGAAATCCCCGTACACAACTGGCATGATCCTGATACACTGTGAAAACCCCATACACACCTGTAAGGATCCTGATACAATGTGAAACCGCATACAAACCAGGCAGGATCCCGATACACTGTTAAAACACCAAACACACCTGGCAGGACCCTGATACACTGTGAAAACCCCGTACACACCTGGCAGGATCCTGATACACTGTGAAAACCCCATACACACCTGGCAGGACCCTGATACACTGTGAAACCCCATACACACCTGGCAGGATCCCGATACACTGTGAAAACACCATAAACACCTGGCAGGACACTGATACACTATGAAAACCACATACACACCTGGCAGGATCCTGATACACTTGTGAAAACCCCATACACACCTGGCAGGACCCTGATACACTGTGAAAACCCCATACACACCTGGCAGGATCCTGATACACTGGGAAAACCCCATACACACCTGGCGGGACCTTGATACACTGTGTAAAGCCCACACACACAGCAGGATCCTGATACACTCTGAAAACCCAATTCACACCTGGCAGGATCCTGATACACTGTGAAAACCCCATACAATACTGGCAGGACTCTGATACACTGTGAAAACCCCATACACACCTGGCAGGATCCTGATACACTGTGAAAACCCCATGCACACCTGGCAGGACACTGATACACTGTGAAACCCCCATCCGCACCTGACAGGATCCTGATGCACTGATGAAACACTCATACAAACCTGGTAGGATCCTGATACACTGTCAAAACCCCAAACACACCTGACAGGACCCTGATACGCTGTGAAAACCCCATACACACCGTGAAGGATCCTGATACACTGTGATAACCCCATACACACCTGGCAGGATCCTGCTACACTGCGAAACCCCATACACATCTGGCCGGATGCTGATGCACTGTGAAAACCCCATGCACACCTGGCAGTATCCTGATGCGCTCTGAAACCCCATACACTTCAGACAGGAAACTGATGCACTGTGAAAACCCCATACACACGTGGCAGGATCCTGATAAACGGTGAAACCCCCATGCACACCAGGCCGGATCCTGATACACTGTGAAAACCCCATACACACGTGGCAGGATCCTGATGAACTGTGAAACCCCCATACACACCAGGCAGGATCCTGATACACTGTGAAATCCCCACACACACGTGGCAGGATCCTGATCCACTGCGAAACCCCATACAGACCAGGCAGGATCCTGATAAACTGCAAAACCCACATACAGACCTGGCAGGATCCTGATACACTGTGAAACCCACATACTCACCTGGCAGGATCCTGATACACTGTGAAAACCCCAAGCACACCAGGCAGGATCCTGATAAACAGTGACACCCACATACACACCTGTCAGGATCCTGATACACTGTGAAAACACCATACACACCTGTCAGGATCCTGTTACAGTGTGAAAAGCCCATACACACCTGGCAGGACACTGATACACCGCGAAATCCCCATACACACCTGGCAGGATCCTGATGCACTGTGAAACCCTCATACACACCTGGGAGAATCCTGATACACTGTGAAAACCCCATACACACCTGGCAGGACCCTGATACGCTGTGAAAACCCCATACAAATCTGGCAGGATCCTGATACACTGCGGAACCCCATACACACCTGGCAGGACCCTGATACACTGTGAAAACCCCGTACACACCTGTCTGTGTCCTGATACACTGTGAAACCCCATGCACTCCAGGCAGGATACTGATCCACAGTGAAACGCCATACACACCTGGCAGGATCCTGATACACTGTGAAAACCACATGCACTCCTGGCAGGATCATGATCCACTGTGAAATCACCATACACACCTGGCAGGGCCCTGATACACTGTGAAAACCTCATACACACCTGGCAGGATCCTGTTACACTGTTATAACCCCATACACACCTGGCAGGATCCTGATACACTGTGAAAACCACATGCACCCCTGTCAGGATCATGATCCACTGTGAAACCCCATACACACCTGGCAGGAACCTGATGCACTGTGAAATCACCATACACACCTGGCAGGACACTGATACACTGTGAAAACCCCATATGCACCTGGCAGGATCCTGATCCACTGTGAAACCCCCATACACACCTGGCAGGACTCTGATACACTGTGAATCCCCGTACGCACCTGGCAGGTTCCTGATACACTGTGAGAACCCCATACACACCTGGCAGGTCCCTGATACACTGTGAAACCCCAGACACACCTGGCAGGATCCTGATACACTGTGAAAACCCCATGCACTCCTGGCAGGACCCTGATACACTGGAAATCCCCGTACAAAACTGGCATGATCCTGATGCACTGTGAAAACCCCATACACACCTGTAAGGATCCTGATACAATGTGAAACCGCATACAAACCAGGCAGGATACCGATAACTGTGAAAATACCAAACACACCTGGCAGGACCCTGATACACTGTGAAAACCCCATACACACCTGGCAGGATACTGATACACTGTGAAAACCCCATACACACCTGGCAGGACCCTGATACACTGTGAAACCCCATACACACCTGGCAGGATCCCGATACACTGTGAAAACACCATAAACACCTGGCAGGACACTGATACACTGTGAAAACCCCATACACACCTGGCAGGATCCTGATACACTTGTGAAAACCCCATACACACCTGGCAGGACCCTGATACACTGTGAAAACCCCATACACACCTGGCAGGATCCTGATACACTGGAAAAACCCCATACCCCCCCGGCGGGACCTTGATACACTGTGTAAAGCCCACACACACAGCAGGATCCTGATACACTCTGAAAACCCAATTCACACCGGGCAGGATCCTGATACACTGTGAAAACCCCATACAATACTGGCAGGACTCTGATACACTGTGAAAACCCCATACACACCTGGCAGGATCCTGATACACTGTGAAAACCCCATGCACACCTGGCAGGACACTGATACACTGTGAAAACCCCATTCACACCTGGCAGGATCCTGTTCCAGTATGAAAAACCCATACACACCTGGCAGGACCCTGATACACTGTGAAATCCCCATCCGCACCTGACAGGATCCTGATGCACTGATAAAACACTCATACAAACCTGGGAGGATCCTGATACACTGTCAAAACCCCAAACACACCTGGCAGGACCCTGATACGCTGTGAAAACCCCATACACACCGTGAAGGATCCTGATGCACTGTGAAAACCCCATACACACCTGGCAGGATCCTGCTACACTGTGAAACCCCATACACACCTGGCAGGATCCTGATGCACTGTGAAATCACCATACACACCTGGCAGGGCCCGGACACACTGTGAAAACCCCAGACACACCTGGCAGGACACTGATACACTGTGAAAACCCCATATGCACCTGGCAGGATCCTGATCCACTGTGAAACCCCCATACACACCTGGCAGGACTCTGATACACTGTGAATCCCCGTACGCACCTGGCAGGTTCCTGATACACTGTGAGAACCCCATACACACCTGGCAGGTCCCTGATACACTGTGAAACCCCAGACACACCTGGCAGGATCCTGATACACTGTGAAAACCCCATGCACTCCTGGCAGGACCCTGATACACTGGAAATCCCCGTACAAAACTGGCATGATCCTGATGCACTGTGAAAACCCCATACACACCTGTAAGGATCCTGATACAATGTGAAACCGCATACAAACCAGGCAGGATCCCGATACACTGTGAAAATACCAAACACACCTGGCAGGACCGTGATACACTGTGAAAACCCCATACACACCTGGCAGGATCCTGATACACTGTGAAAACCCCATACACACCTGGCAGGACCCTGATACACTGTGAAACCCCATACACACCTGGCAGGATCCCGATACACTGTGAAAACACCATAAACACCTGGCAGGACACTGATACACTGTGAAAACCCCATACACACCTGGCAGGATACTGATACACTTGTGAAAACCCCATACACACCTGGCAGGACCCTAATACACTGTGAAAACCCCATACACACCTGGCAGGATCCTGATACACTGGAAAAACCCCATACACACCTGGCGGGACCTTGATACACTGTGTAAAGCCCACACACAAAGCAGGATCCTGATACACTCTGAAAACCCAATTCACACCTGGCAGGATCCTGATACACTGTGAAAACCCCATACAATACTGGCAGGACTCTGATACACTGTGAAAACCCCATACACACCTGGCAGGATCCTGATACACTGTGAAAACCCCATGCACACCTGGCAGGACACTGATACACTGTGAAAACCCCATTCACACCTGGCAGGATCCTGTTCCAGTATGAAAAACCCATACACACCTGGCAGGACCCTGATACACTGTGAAATCCCCATCCGCACCTGACAGGATCCTGATGCACTGATGAAACACTCATACAAACCTGGGAGGATCCTGATACACTGTCAAAACCCCAAACACACCTGGCAGGACCCTGATACGCTGTGAAAACCCCATACACACCGTGAAGGATCCTGATACACTGTGAAAACCCCATACACACCTGGCAGGATCCTGCTACACTGTGAAACCCCATACACATCTGGCCGGATGCTGATGTACTGTGAAAACCCCATGCACACCTGGCAGTATCCTGATACGCACTAAAACCCCATACACATCTGACAGGAACCTGATGCACTGTGAAAACCCCATACACACGTGGCAGGATCCTGATAAACGGTGAAACCCCCATGCACACCAGGCCGGATCCTGATACACTGTGAAAACCCCATACACACGTGGCAGGATCCTGATGAACTGTGAAACCCCCATACACACCAGGCAGGATCCTGATACACTGTGAAATCCCCACACACACGTGGCAGGATCCTGATCCACTGTGAAACCCCATACAGACCAGGCAGGATCCTGATACACTGTGAAACCCACATACTCACCTGGCAGGATCCTGATACACTGTGAAAAACCCAAGCACACCAGGCAGGATCCTGATAAACAGTGACACCAACATACACAATTGTCAGGATCCTGATACACTGTGAAAACACCATACACACCAGGCAGGATCCTGATAAACAGTGAAAACCCCATACACACCTGGCAGGATCCTGTTGCAGTGTGAAAAGCCCATACACACCTGGCAGGACACTGATGCACTGCGAAATCCCCATACACACCTGGCAGGATCCTGATGCACTGTGAAACCCTCATACACACCTGGTAGAATCCTGATGCACTGTGAAAACCCCATACACACCTGGCAGGACCCTGATACGCTGTGAAAACCCCATACAAATCTGGCAGGATCCTGATACACTGTGGAACCCCATACACACCTGGCAGGACCCTGATACACTGTGAAAACCCCGTACACACCTGTCTGTATCCTGATACACTGTGAAACCCCATACACACCTGGCAGGATCCTGATACACTGTGAAAACCCCATGCACTCCAGGCAGGATCCTGATCCACAGTGAAACGCCATACACACCTGGCAGGATCCTGATACACTGTGAAAACCACATGCACTCCTGGCAGGATCATGATCCACTGTGAAATCACCATACACACCTGGCAGGGCCCTGATACACTGTGAAAAACCCATACACACCTGGCAGGATCCTGTTACACTGTTATAACCCCATACACACCTGGCAGGATCCTGATACACTGTGAAAACCACATGCACTCCTGTCAGGATCATGATCCACTGTGAAACCCCATACACACCTGGCAGGACCCTGAAACACAGTGAAACCCCATACACACCTGGCAGGATCCTGATGCACTGTGAAATCACCATACACACCTGGCAGGGCCCGGACACACTGTGAAAACCCCAGACACACCTGGCAGGATCCTGTTACTCTGTTATAACCCCATACACACCAGGCAGGATCCTGATACACTGTAAAAACCACATGCACTCCTGGCAGGATCATGATCCACTGTGAAACCCCATACATACCTGGCCGGAACCCGATACACTGTGAAAACCCCATACACACTTGTCGGGATCCTGATACAGTGCGAAAACCCCATACACAACTGGCAGGGTCCTGATCCACTGTGAAACCCCCATGCACACCTGGCAGGATCCTGATAAACTGTGAAACGCCATACACACCTGGCAGGATTCTGATACACTGGGAAAACCCCATAAACACCTGGCGGGACCCTGATACACTGTGTAAAGCCTATACACACCTGGCAGGATCCTGATACACTCTAAATACCCAATTCACACCTGGCAGGATCCTGATACACTGTGAAAACCCCATGCACACCTGGCAGGACCCTGATATACTGTGAAAACCCCATTCACACCTGGCAGGTTACTGTTACAGTCTGAAAAGCCCACACACACCTGGCAGGACCCTGATACACTGCGAAATCCCCATACACACCTGGCAGGATCCTGATGCACTGTGAAACCCTCATACACACCTGGTAGAATCCTGATACACTGTGAAAACCCCATACACACCTGGCAGGACCCTGATACGCTGTGAAAACCCAATACACATCTGGCAGCATCCTGATACACTGTGGAACCCCATACACACCTGGCAGGACCCTGATACACTGTGAAAACCCCGTACACACCTGTCTGTGTCCTGATACACTGTGAAACCCCAAACACACCTGGCAGGATCCTGATACACTGTGAAAACCCCATGCACTCCAGGCAGGATCCTGATCCACTGTGAAACGCCATACACACCTGGCAGGATCCTGATACACTGAGAAAACCACATGCACTCCTGGCAGGATCCTGATACACTGTGAAAACCCCATGCACTCCAGGCAGGATCCTGATCCACTGTGAAACGCCATACACACCTGGCAGGATCCTGATACACTGAGAAAACCACATGCACTCCTGGCAGGATCATGATCCACTGTGAAACCCCATACATACCTGGCCGGAACCCGATACACTGTGAAAACCCCATACACACTTGTCGGGATCCTGATACAGTGCGAAAACCCCATACACAACTGGCAGTGTCCTGATCCACTGTGAAACCCCCATGCACACCTGGCAGGATCCTGATAAACTGCGAAACGCCATACACACCTGGCAGGATTCTGATACACTGGGAAAACCCCATAAACACCTGGCGGGACCCTGATACACTGTGTAAAGCCTATACACACCTGGCAGGATCCTGATACACTCTAAATACCCAATTCACACCTGGCAGGATCCTGATACACTGTGAAAACCCCATGCACACCTGGCAGGACCCTGATATACTGTGAAAACCCCATTCACACCTGGCAGGTTACTGTTACAGTCTGAAAAGCCCACACACACCTGGCAGGACCCTGATACACTGCGAAATCCCCATACACACCTGGCAGGATCCTGATGCACTGTGAAACCCTCATACACACCTGGTAGAATCCTGATACACTGTGAAAACCCCATACACACCTGGCAGGACCCTGATACGCTGTGAAAACCCAATACACATCTGGCAGCATCCTGATACACTGTGGAACCCCATACACACCTGGCAGGACCCTGATACACTGTGAAAACCCCGTACACACCTGTCTGTGTCCTGATACACTGTGAAACCCCAAACACACCTGGCAGGATCCTGATACACTGTGAAAACCCCATGCACTCCAGGCAGGATCCTGATCCACTGTGAAACGCCATACACACCTGGCAGGATCCTGATACACTGAGAAAACCACATGCACTCCTGGCAGGATCATGATCCACTGTGAAACCCCATACACACCTGGCAGGACCCTGATACACTGTGAAATCACCATACACACCTGGCAGGGCCCTGATACACTGTGAAAACCCCATACACACCTGGCAGGAACCTGTTACACTGTTATAACCCCATACACACCTGGCAGGATCCTGATACACTGTGAAAACCACATGCACTCCTGGCAGGATCATGATCCACTGTGAAACCCCATACACACCTGGCTGGAACCCGATACACTGTGAAAACACCATACACACCTGTCAGGATCCTGATACACTGTGAAAACCCCATACACACCTGGCAGGATCCTGATCCGCTGTGAAACCCCCATGCACACCTGGCAGGATCCTGATAGACTGCGAAACGCCATACACACCTGGCAGGATCCTGATACACTGTGAAAACCACATACACACCTGGCAGGATCCTGATCCACTGTGAAACCCCATACACATCTGGCAGGATCCTGATACACTGTGAAAACCCAAACACTCCTGGAAGGAGCCTGATCCACTGTGAAAACCCCATACACACCTGGCAGGATCCTGATACACTCTGAAACCCCATACACTCCTGGCCGGATTCTGATACACTGTGCAATCCCCATACACATCTGGAAGGATCCTGATGCAATGTGAAATCCCCATACACACCTGGCAGGATCCTGAGACACTGTGAAAACCCCATACACACCTAGTAGGATCATGATACACTCTGAAACCCCATACACTCCTGGCAGGATTCTGATCCACTGTGAAAACCTCATACACACCTGGCAGGATTCTGATACACTGTGCAACCCCCATACACATCTGGAAGGATCATGATGCAATGTGAAATCCCCATACACACCTGGCAGGAAGCTGATAAACCGTGAAACCCCCATACACACCTGGCAGGATCCTGATAAACTCTGAAAACCCCATACACACCTGGCAGGATCCTGATATACTGTGAAAACCCATACACACCTGGCAGGATCCTGACATACTGTCAAAACCCCACACACACCTGGCAGGACCAGGATACACTGTGAATCCCCGTCAACACCTGGCAGGAGCCTGAAACACAGTGAAAACCCAATAATCATCTGGCAGGACCCTGAGACACTGTGAAACCCCATACAAACCTGGCAGGATGCCGATACACAGTGAAAACACCATACACACCTGCCAGGACACTGATACACTGTGAAACCCCCATGCACACCTGGCAGGATCCTGATGCACTGTGAAAACGCCATACACACCTGGCTGGACGCTGATAAACTGTGAAAACCCCATACACACCTGGCAGGACCCTGATACACTGTGAAAACCCCATAGGCTCCTTGTAGGAACCTGATACACTGTGAAAACCCCATACACACCTGGCAGGACACTGATACACTGTGAAACCCCATACACACCTGGCAGTATCCTGATCCACTGTGAAACCCCATACACACCTGGCAGGATCCTGATACACTGTGAAAACCCCATACACAACTGGCAGGATCCTGATCCACTGTGAAACACCCACAACACATCTGGCAGGATCCTGATACACTGTGAAACCCCATACACACCTGGCAGGATCCTGATACACTGTGAAACCCCAGACACATCTGGCAGGATCCTGATGCACTGTGAAAACCCCATATGCACCTGGCAGGATCCTGATCCACTGTGAAACCCCCATACACACCTGGCAGTATCTTGATACACTGTGAAACCCCATACACACCTGGCAGGAGCCTGATACACTGTGAAAACCCCATACACACCTGGCAAGACTCTGATACACTGTGAATCCCCGTACACACCTGGCAGGTTCCTGATACACTGTGAAAACCCCATACACACCTGGCAGGTCCCTGATACACTGTGAAACCCCATACACACCTGGCAGGATCCTGATACACTGTGAAAACCCCATGCACTCCTGGCAGGACCCTGATACACTGTGAAAACCCCATACACACCTGTAAGGATCCTGATACAATGTGAAACCGCATACAAACCAGGCAGGATCCCGATACACTGTGAAAACACCAAACACACCTGGCAGGACCCTGATACACTGTGAAAACCCCATACACACCTGGCAGGATCCTGACACACTGTCAAAACCCCACACACACCTGGCAGGACCCGGATACACTGTGAAATCCCGTCCACACCTGGCAGGAGCCTGATACACTGTGAAAACCCAATAATCACCTGGCAGGACCCTGAGACACTGTGAAACCCCATACAAACCTGGCAGGATGCCGATACATAGTGAAAACACCATACACACCTGCCAGGACCCTGATACACTGTGAAGCCCCCATGCACACCTGGCAGGATACTGATGCACTGTGAAAACGCCATACACACCTGGCTGGACGCTGATAAACTGTGAAAACCCCATACACACCTGGCAGGACCCTGATACACTGTGAAAACCCCATACCCTCCTGGCAGGAACCTGATACACTGTGAAAACCCCATACACACCTGGCAGGACACTGATACACTGTGAAACCCCATACACATCTGGCAGGATCCTGATACACTGTGAAACCACATACACACCTGGCAGGATCCTGATACACTGTGAAACCCCAGACACAGCTGGCAGGATCCTGATGCACTGTGAAAACCCCAAACACACCTGGCAGGACCCTGATACACTGTGAAAAGCCCATATGCACCTGGCAGGATCCTGATCCACTGTGAAACCCCCATACACACCTGGCAGCATCTTGATACACTGTGAAACCCCATACACACCTGGCAGGAGCCTGATACACTGTGAAAAACCCATACACACCTGGCAGGATCCTGATATACTGTGAAAACCCCATACACAACTGGCAGGATCCTGATCCACTGTGAAACACCCAAAACACATCTGGCAGGATCCTGATACACTCTGAATCCCCGTCCACACCTGGCAGGAGCCTGATACACTGTGAAAACCCAATAATCACCTGGCAGGACCCTGAGACACTGTGAAACCCCATACACACCTGGCAGGATGCCGAAACACAGTGAAAACACCATACACACCTGCCAGGACCCTGATACACTGTGAAACCCCCATGCACACCTGGCAGGATACTGATGCACTGTGAAAACGCCATACACACCTGGCTGGACGCTGATAAACTGTGAAAACCGCATACACACCTGGCAGGACCCTGATACACTGTGAAAACCCCATACCCTCCTGGCAGGAACCTGATACACTGTGAAAACCCCATACACACCTGGCAGGACACTGATACACTGTGAAACCCCATACACACCTGGCAGGATCCTGATACACTGTGAAAACCCCATACACAACTGGCAGGATCCTGATCCACTGTGAAACACCCAAAACACATCTGGCAGGATCCTGATACACTGTGAAACCCCATACACACCTGGCAGGATCCTGATACACTGTGAAACCCCAGACACAGCTGGCAGGATCCTGATGCACTGTGAAAACCCCAAACACACCTGGCAGGACCCTGATACACTGTGAAAAGCCCATATGCACCTGGCAGGATCCTGATCCACTGTGAAACCCCCATACACACCTGGTAGGATCTTGATACACTGTGAAACCCCATACACACCTGGCAGGAGCCTGATACACTGTGAAAACCCCATACACACCTGGCAGGTCCCTGATACACTGTGAAACCCCATACACACCTGGCAGGATCCTGATACACTGTGAAAACCCCATGCAGTCCTGGCAGGACCCTGATACACTGGAAATTCCCGTACACAACTGGCATGATCCTGATACACTGTGAAAACCCCATACACACCTGTAAGGATCCTGATACAATGTGAAACCGCATACAAACCAGGCAGGATCCCGATACACTGTGAAAAAACCAAACACACCTGGCAGGACCCTGATACACTGTGAAAACCCCATACACACCTGGCAGGATCCTGATACACTGGGAAAACCCAATGCACACCTGGCAGGACCCTGATACACTGTGAAACCCCATACACACCTGGCAGGATCCCGATACACTGTGAAAACACCATAAACACCTGACAGGACACTGATACACTGTGAAAACCCCATACACACCTGGCAGGATCCTGATACTCTTGTGAAAACCCCATACACACCTGGCAGGACCCTGATACACTGTGAAAACCCCATACACACCTGGCAGGATCCTGAAACACTGGGAAAACCCCATACACACCTGGCGGGACCTTGATACACTGTGTAAAGCCCACACACACAGCAGGACCCTGATACTCTGTGAAAAGCCCATATGCACCTGGCAGGATCCTGATCCACTGTGAAACCCCCATACACACCTGGTAGGATCTTGATACACTGTGAAACCCCATACACACCTGGCAGGAGCCTGATACACTGTGAAAACCCCATACACACCTGGCAGGTCCCTGATACACTGTGAAACCCCATACACACCTGGCAGGATCCTGATACACTGTGAAAACCCCATGCAGTCCTGGCAGGACCCTGATACACTGGAAATTCCCGTACACAACTGGCATGATCCTGATACACTGTGAAAACCCCATACACACCTGTAAGGATCCTGATACAATGTGAAACCGCATACAAACCAGGCAGGATCCCGATACACTGTGAAAAAACCAAACACACCTGGCAGGACCCTGATACACTGTGAAAACCCCATACACACCTGGCAGGATCCTGATACACTGGGAAAACCCAATGCACACCTGGCAGGACCCTGATACACTGTGAAACCCCATACACACCTGGCAGGATCCCGATACACTGTGAAAACACCATAAACACCTGACAGGACACTGATACACTGTGAAAACCCCATACACACCTGGCAGGATCCTGATACTCTTGTGAAAACCCCATACACACCTGGCAGGACCCTGATACACTGTGAAAACCCCATACACACCTGGCAGGATCCTGAAACACTGGGAAAACCCCATACACACCTGGCGGGACCTTGATACACTGTGTAAAGCCCACACACACAGCAGGATCCTGATACACTCTGAAAACCCAATTCACACCTGGCAGGATCCTGATACACTGTGAAAACCCCATACACTACTGGCAGGACTCTGATACACTGTGAAAACCCCATACACACCTGGCAGGATCCTGATACACTGTGAAAACCCCATGCACACCTGGCAGGACACTGATACACTGTGAAAACCCCATTCACACCTGGCAGGATCCTGTTACAGTGTGAAAAACCCATACACACCTGGCAGGACCCTGATACACTGTGCAATCCCCATACACAACTGGCAGGATCCTGATCCGCTGTGAAAACCCCATGCACACCTGGCAGGATCCTGATAGACTGTGAAACCCCATACACACCTGGCCGGATCCTGATACACTGT
The DNA here is from genome assembly GCF_036365525.1 of Heterodontus francisci. Lineage (NCBI taxonomy): Eukaryota > Metazoa > Chordata > Chondrichthyes > Heterodontiformes > Heterodontidae > Heterodontus > Heterodontus francisci. The sequence continues at coordinate 7,081,739 of NW_027140867.1, read as the reverse complement.
GAAAACCACATACACACCTGGCAGAATCCTGATACACTCAGAATTCCCATACACTCCTGGCCGGATTCTGATGCAATGTGAAATCCCCATACATACCTGGCAGGATCCAGATACACTGTGAAAGCCCATACTCACCTGGCAGGATCCTGGCACACTGTCAAAATCCCACACACACCTGGCAGGACCCGGATACACTATGAATCCCCGTCCACACCTGGCAGGAGCCTGAGACACTGTGAAAACCCAATAATCACCTGGCAGGACCCTGAGACACTGTGAAACCCCATACAAACCTGGCAGGATGCCGAAACACAGTGAAAACACCATACACACCTGTCAGGACCCTGATACACTGTGAAACCCCCATGCACACCTGGCAGGAGACTGATGCACTGTGAAAACGCCATACACACCTGGCTGGACGCTGATAAACTGTGAAAACCCCATACACACCTGGCAGGACCCTGATACACTGTGAAAACCCCATACCCTCCTGGCAGGAACCTGATACACTGTGAAAACCCCATACACACCTGGCAGGACACTGATACACTGTGAAACCCCATACACACCTGGCAGGATCCTGATACACTGTGAAAACCCCATACACAACTGGCAGGATCCTGATCCACTGTGAAACACCCAAAACACATCTGGCAGGATCCTGATACACTGTGAAACCCCATACACACCTGGCAGGATCCTGATACACTGTGAAACCCCAGACACAGCTGGCAGGATCCTGATGCACTGTGAAAACCCCAAACACACCTGGCAGGACCCTGATACACTGTGAAAAGCCCATATGCACCTGGCAGGATCCTGATCCACTGTGAAACCCCCATACACACCTGGCAGGATCTTGATACACTGTGAAACCCCATACACACCTGGCAGGAGCCTGATACACTGTGAAAACCCCATACACACCTGGCAGGTCCCTGATACACTGTGAAACCCCATACACACCTGGCAGGATCCTGATACACTGTGAAAACCCCATGCACTCCTGGCAGGACCCTGATACACTGGAAATCCCCGTACACAACTGGCATGATCCTGATACACTGTGAAAACCCCATACACACCTGTAAGGATCCTGATACAATGTGAAACCGCATACAAACCAGGCAGGATCCCGATACACTGTGAAAACACCAAACACACCTGGCAGGACCCTGATACACTGTGAAAACCCCATACACACCTGGCAGGATCCTGATACACTGGGAAAACCCAATGCACACCTGGCAGGACCCTGATACAGTGTGAAACCCCATACACACCTGGCAGGATCCCGATACACTGTGAAAACACCATAAACACCTGACAGGACACTGATACACTGTGAAAACCCCATACACACCTGGCAGGATCCTGATACTCTTGTGAAAACCCCATACACACCTGGCAGGACCCTGATACACCGTGAAAACCCCATACACACCTGGCAGGATCCTGAAACACTGGGAAAACCCCATACACACCTGGCGGGACCTTGATACACTGTGTAAAGCCCACACACACAGCAGGATCCTGATACACTCTGAAAACCCAATTCACACCTGGCAGGATCCTGATACACTGTGAAAACCCCATACACTACTGGCAGGACTCTGATACACTGTGAAAACCCCATACACACCTGGCAGGATCCTGATACACTGTGAAAACCCCATGCACACCTGGCAGGACACTGATACACTGTGAAAACCCCATTCACACCTGGCAGGATCCTGTTACAGTTTGAAAAACCCATACACACCTGGCAGGACCCTGATACACTGTGAAATCCCCATACACAACTGTCAGGATCCTGATCCGCTGTGAAACCCCCATGCACACCTGGCAGGATCCTGATAGACTGTGAAACCCCATACACACCTGGCAGGATCCTGATACACTGTGAAAACCACATACACACCTGACAGGATCCTGATCCACTGTGAAACCCCATACACATCTGGCAGGATCCTGATACACTGTGAAACCCCAAACACTCCTGGAAGGATCCTGAAGCACTGTGAAAACCCCATACACACCTGGCAGAATCCTGATACACACAGAATTCCCATACACTCCTGGCCGGATTCTGATACACTGTGCAACCCCCATACACATCTGGAAGGATCCTGATGCAATGTGAAATCCCCATACACACCTGGCAGGATCCTGATACACTGTGAAAACCCCATACACACCTAGCAGGATCCTGATACACTCTGAAACCCCATACACTCCTGGCAGGATTCTGATACACTGTGCAACCCCCAAACACATCTGGAAGGATCCTGATGCAATGTGAAATCCCCATACATACCTGGCAGGATCCAGATACACTGTGAAAGCCCATACACACCTGGCAGGATCCTGGCACACTGTCAAAATCCCACACACACCTGGCAGGACCCGGATACACTGTGAATCCCCGTCCACACCTGGCAGGAGCCTGATACACTGTGAAAACCCAATAATCACCTGGCAGGACTTTGAGTTACTGTGAAACCCCATACAAATCTGGCAGGATGCCGATACACTGTGAAAACACCATACACACCTGCCAGGACCCTGATACACTGTGAAACCCCCATGCACACCTGGCAGGATACTGATGCACTGGGAAAACGCCATACACACCTGGCTGGACGCTGATAAACTGTGAAAACCCCATACACACCTGGCAGGACCCTGATACACTGTGAAAACCCCATACCCTCCTGGCAGGAACCTGATACACTGAGAAAACCCCATACACACCTGGCAGGACACTGATACGTTGTGAAACCCCATACACACCTGGCAGTATCCTGATCCACTGTGAAACCCCATACACACCTGGCAGGATCCTGATACACTGTGAAAACCCCATACACAACTGGCAGGATCCTGATCCACTGTGAAACACCCACAACACATCTGGCAGGATCCTGATACACTGTGAAACCCCATACACACCTGGCAGGATCCTGATACACTGTGAAACCCAAGACACATCTGGCAGGATCCTGATGCACTGTGAAAACCCCAAACACACCTGGCAGGACACTGATACACTGTGAAAACCCCATATGCACCTGGCAGGATCCTGATCCACTGTGAAACCCCCATACACACCTGGCAGGATCTTGATATACTGTGAAACACCATACACACCTGGCAGGAGCCTGATACACTGTGTAAACCCCATACACACCTGGCAGGACTCTGATACACACCTGGCAGGATCCTGATACACTGTGAAAACCCCATACACAACTGGCAGGATCCTGATCCACTGTGAAACACCCACAACACATCTGGCAGGATCCTGATACACTGTGAAACCCCATCCACACCTGGCAGGATCCTGATACACTGTGAAACCCCAGACACATCTGGCAGGATCCTGATGCACTGTGAAAACCCCAAACACACCTGGCAGGACCCTGATACACTGTGAAAACCCCATATGCAACTGGCAGGATCCTGATCCACTGTGAAACCCCCATACACACCTGGCAGGATCTTGATACACTCTGAAAACCCCATGCATTCCTGGCAGGACCCTGATACACTGGAAATCCCCGTACACAACTGGCATGATCCTGATACACTGTGAAAACCCCATACACACCTGTAAGGATCCTGATACAATGTGAAACCGCATACAAACCAGGCAGGATCGCGATACACTGTGAAAACACCAAACACACCTGGCAGGACCCTGATACACTTTGAAAACCCCATACACACCTGGCAGGACCCTGATACACTGTGAAATCCCATACACACCTGGCAGGATCCCGATACACTGTGAAAAAACCATAAAAATCTGACAGGACACTTATACACTGTGAAAACCCCATACACACCTGGCAGGACCCTGATACACTGTGAAAACCCCATACATACCTGGCAGGACCCTGATACACTGTGAAATCCCCATCCGCACCTGACAGGATCCTGATGCACTGATGAAACACTCATACAAACCTGGTAGGATCCTGATACACTGGCAAAACCCCAAACACACCTGGCAGGATCCCGATACACTGTGAAAACACCATAAAAACCTGACAGGACACTTCTTCACTGTGAAAACACCAAACACACCTGGCAGGAACCTGATACACTGTGAAAACCCCATACACACCTGGCCGGATCCTGATACACTGTGAAAACCCCATGCACACCTGGCAGGACCCTGATGCACTGTGAAACCCCATACACACCTGGCAGGATCCCGATACACTGTGAAAACACCATAAACACCTGACAGGACACTGATACACTGTGAAAACCCCATACACACCTTGCAGGATCCTGATACTCTTGTGAAAACCCCATGACACCTGGCAGGACCCTGATACACTGCGAAAACCCCAGACACACCTGGCAGGATCCTGAAACACTGGGAAAACCCCATACACACCTGGCGGGACCTTGATACACTGTGTAAAGCCCACACACACAGCAGGATCCTGATACACTCTGAAAACCCAATTCACACCTGGCAGGATCCTGATACACTGTGAAAACCCCATACACTACTGGCAGGACTCTGATACACTGTTAACATCCCATGCACACCTGGCAGGACACTGATACACTGTGAAAACCCCATTCACACCTGGCAGGATCTTGTTACAGTGTGAAATCCCCATACACACCTGGCAGGATCCTGATACACTGTGAAAACCACATACACACCTGGCAGGATCCTGATCCACTGTGAAACACCATACACATCTGGCAGGATCCTGATACACTGTGAAAACCCAAACTCTCCTGGAAGGATCCTGAAGCACTGTGAAAACCCCATACACACCTGACAGAATCCTGATACACTCAGAATTCCCATACACTCCTGGCCGGATTCTGATACACTGTGCAACCCCCACACACATCTGGAAGGATCCTGATGCAATGTGAAATCCCCATACACACCTGGCAGGATCCTGATACACTGTGAAAACCCCATACACACCTAGCAGGATCCTGATACACTCTGAAACCCCATACACTCCTGGCAGGATTCTGATACACAGTGCAACCCCCAAACACATCTGGAAGGATCCTGATGCAATGTGAAATCCCCATACATACCTGGCAGGATCCAGATACACTGTGAAAACCCCATACACACCTGGCAGGATCCTGATCCACTGTGAAAAACCCATACACACCTGGCAGGATTCTGATAAACTGTGAAACCCCCATACACACCTGGCAGGTTCCTGATAAACTCTGAAAACCCCATACACACCTGGCAGGATCCTGATATACTGTGAAAGCCCATGCACACCTGGCAGGTTCCTGGCACACTGTCAAAATCCCACACACACCTGGCAGGACCCGGATACACTGTGAATCCCCGTCCACACCTGGCATGAGCCTGATACACTGTGAAAACCCAATAATCACCTGGCAGGACTTTGAGACACTGTGAAACCCCATACAAATCTTGCAGGATGCCGATACACTGTGAAAACACCATACACACCTGCCAGGACCCTGATACACTGTGAAACCCCCATGCACTGGGAAGACGCCATACACACCTGTTTGGACGCTGATGAACTGTGAAAACCCCATACACACCTGGCAGGATCCTGATGCACTGGGAAAACGCCATGCACACCTGGCAGGACACTGATACGTTGTGAAACCCCATACACACCTGGCAGTATCCTGATCCACTGTGAAACCCCATACACACCTGGCAGGATCCTGATACACTGTGAAAACCCCATACACAACTGGCAGGATCCTGATCCACTGTGAAACACCCACAACACATCTGGCAGGATCCTGATACACTGTGAAACCCCATACACACCTGGCAGGATCTTGATACACTGTGAAACCCCATACACACCTGGCAGGAGCCTGATACACTGTGAAAACCCCACACACACCTGGCAGGACTCTGATACACTGTGAATCCCCGTACACACCTGGCAGGTTCCTGATACACTGCGAAAACCCCATACACAACTGGCAGGATCCTGATCCACTGTGAAACACCCACAACACATCTGGCAGGATCCTGATACACTGTGAAACCCCATACACACCTGGCAGGATCCTGATACACTGTGAAACCGCAGACACATCTGGCAGGATCCTGATGCACTGTGAAAACCCCAAACACACCTGGCAGGAACCTGATACACTGTGAAAACCCCATATGCACCTGGCAGGATCCTGATCCACTGTGAAACCCCCATACACACCTGGCAGGATCTTGATACACTGTGAAACCCCATACACACCTGGCAGGAGCCTGATACACTGTGAAAACGCCATATACACCTGGCAGGACTCTGATACACTGTGAATCCCCGTACACACCTGGCAGGTTCCTGATACACTGTGAAAACCCCATACACACCTGGCAGGTCCCTGATACACTGTGAAACCCCATACACACCTTGCAGGTTCCTGATACACTGTGAAAACCCCATGCACTCCTGGCAGGACCCTGATACACTGGAAATCCCCGTACACAACTGGCATGATCCTGATACACTGTGAAAACCCCATACACACCTGTAAGGATCCTGATACAATGTGAAACCGCATACAAACCAGGCAGGATCGCGATACACTGTGAAAACACCAAACACACCTGGCAGGACCATGATACACTGTGAAAACCCCATACACACCTGGCAGGACCCTGATACACTGTGAAACCCCATACACACCTGGCAGGATCCCGATACACTGTGAAAAAACCATAAAAACCTGACAGGACACTTATACACTGTGAAAACCCCACACACACCTGGCAGGACCCTGATACACTGTGAAAACCCCATACACACCTGGCAGGAAACTGATACACTGTGAAATCCCCATCCACACCTGACAGGATCCTGATGCACTGATGAAACACTCATACAAACCTGGTAGGATCCTGATACACTGTCAAAACCCCAAACACACCTGGCAGGACCCTGATACGCTGTGAAAACCCCATACACACCGTGAAGGATCCTGATACACTGTGAAAACCCCATACACACCTGGCAGGATCCTGCTACACTGTGAAACCCCATACACATCTGGCCGGATGCTGATGCACTGTGAAAACCCCATGCACACCTGGCAGTATCCTGATACGCTCTGAAACCCCATACACTTCTGACAGGAACCTGATGCACTGTGAAAACCCCACACACACGTGGCAGGATCCTGATCCACTGTGAAAACCCCAAGCACACCAGGCAGGATCCTGATAAACAGTGACACCCACATACACACCTGTCAGGATCCTGATACACTGTGAAAACACCATACACACCAGGCAGGATCCTGATAAACAGTGAAAACCCCATTCACACCTGGCAGGATCCTGTTGCAGTGTGAAAAGCCCATACACACCTGGCAGGACACTGATGCACTGCGAAATCCCCATACACACCTGGCAGGATCCTGATGCACTGTGAAACCCTCATACACACCTGGTAGAATCCTGATACACTGTGAAAACCCCATACACACCTGGCAGGACCCTGATACGCTGTGAAAACCCATACAAATCTGGCAGGATCCTGATACACTGTGGAACCCCATACACACCTGGCAGGACCCTGATACACTGTGAAAACCTCGTACACACCTGTCTGTGTCCTGATACACTGTGAAACCCCATACACACCTGGCAGGATCCTGATACACTGTGAAAACCCCATGCACTCCAGGCAGGATCCTGATCCACAGTGAAACGCCATCCACACCTGGCAGGATCCTGATACACTGTGAAAACCACATGCACTCCTGGCAGGATCATGATCCACTGTGAAATCACCATACACACCTGGCAGGGCCCTGATACACTGTGAAAACCCCATACACACCTGGCAGGATCCTGTTACACTGTTATAACCCCATACACACCTGGCAGGATCCTGATACACTGTGAAAACCACATGCACTCCTGTCAGGATCATGATCCACTGTGAAACCCCATACACACCTGGCAGGATCCTGATGCACTGTGAAATCACCATGCACACCTGGCAGGGCCCGGACACACTGTGAAAACCCCAGAAACACCTGGCAGGATGCTGTTACACTGTTATAACCCCATACACACCAGGCAGGATCCTGATACACTGTAAAAACCACATGCACTCCTGGCAGGATCATGATCCACTGTGAAACCCCATACATACCTGGCCGGAACCCGATACACTGTGAAAACCCCATACACACCTTTCAGGATCCTGATACACTGCGAAAACCCCAGACACAACTGGCAGGGTCCTGATCCACTGTGAAACCCCCATGCACACCTGGCAGGATCCTGATAAACTGTGAAACGCCATACACACCTGGCAGGATCCTGATACACTGGGAAAACCCCATAAACACCTGGCGGGACCCTGATACACTGTAAAGCCTATACACACCTGGCAGGATCCTGATACACTCTAAATACCCAATTCACACCTGGCAGGATCCTAATGCACTGTGAAAACCCCATGCACACCTGGCAGGACCCTGATATACTGTGAAAACCCCATTCACACCTGGCAGGTTACTGTTACAGTGTGAAAAGCCCACACACACCTGGCAGGACCCTGATACACTGCGAAATCCCCATACACACCTGGCAGGATCCTGATGCACTGTGAAACCCTCATACACACCTGGTAGAATCCTGATACACTGTGAAAACCCCATACACACCTGGCAGGACCCTGATACGCTGTGAAAACCCAATACACATCTGGCAGCATCCTGATACACTGTGGAACCCCATACACACCTGGCAGGACCCTGATACACTGTGAAAACCCCGTACACACCTGTCTGTGTCCTGATACACTGTGAAACCCCATACACACCTGGCAGGATCCTGATACACTGTGAAAACCCCATACACACCTGGCAGGAACCTGTTACACTGTTATAACCCCATACACACCTGGCAGGATCCTTATACACTGTGAAAACCACATGCATTCCTGGCAGTATCATGATCCACTGTGAAATCCCATACACACCTGGCAGGAACCCGATACACTGTGAAAACCCCATACACACCTGTCAGGTCCCTGATACACTGTGAAACCCCATACACACCTTGCAGGTTCCTGATACACTGTGAAAACCCCATGCACTCCTGGCAGGACCCTGATACACTGGAAATCCCCGTACACAACTGGCATGATCCTGATACACTGTGAAAACCCCATACACACCTGTAAGGATCCTGATACAATGTGAAACCGCATACAAACCAGGCAGGATCGCGATACACTGTGAAAACACCAAACACACCTGGCAGGACCATGATACACTGTGAAAACCCCATACACACCTGGCAGGACCCTGATACACTGTGAAACCCCATACACACCTGGCAGGATCCCGATACACTGTGAAAAAACCATAAAAACCTGACAGGACACTTATACACTGTGAAAACCCCACACACACCTGGCAGGACCCTGATACACTGTGAAAACCCCATACACACCTGGCAGGACACTGATACACTGTGAAATCCCCATCCACACCTGACAGGATCCTGATGCACTGATGAAACACTCATACAAACCTGGTAGGATCCTGATACACTGTCAAAACCCCAAACACACCTGGCAGGACCCTGATACGCTGTGAAAACCCCATACACACCGTGAAGGATCCTGATACACTGTGAAAACCCCATACACACCTGGCAGGATCCTGCTACACTGTGAAACCCCATACACATCTGGCCGGATGCTGATGCACTGTGAAAACCCCATGCACACCTGGCAGTATCCTGATACGCTCTGAAACCCCATACACAGCTGACAGGAACCTGATGCACTGTGAAAACCCCACACACACGTGGCAGGATCCTGATCCACTGTGAAAACCCCAGGCACACCAGGCAGGATCCTGATAAACAGTGACACCCACATACACACCTGTCAGGATCCTGATACACTGTGAAAACACCATACACACCAGGCAGGATCCTGATAAACAGTGAAAACCCCATTCACACCTGGCAGGATCCTGTTGCAGTGTGAAAAACCCATACACACCTGGCAGGACACTGATGCACTGCGAAATCCCCATACACACCTGGCAGGATCCTGATGCACTGTGAAACCCTCATACACACCTGGTAGAATCCTGATACACTGTGAAAACCCCATACACACCTGGCAGGACCCTGATACGCTGTGAAAACCCATACAAATCTGGCAGGATCCTGATACACTGTGGAACCCCATACACACCTGGCAGGACCCTGATACACTGTGAAAACCTCGTACACACCTGTCTGTGTCCTGATACACTGTGAAACCCCATACACACCTGGCAGGATCCTGATACACTGTGAAAACCCCATGCACTCCAGGCAGGATCCTGATCCACAGTGAAACGCCATCCACACCTGGCAGGATCCTGATACACTGTGAAAACCACATGCACTCCTGGCAGGATCATGATCCACTGTGAAATCACCATACACACCTGGCAGGGCCCTGATACACTGTGAAAACCCCATACACACCTGGCAGGATCCTGTTACACTGTTATAACCCCATACACACCTGGCAGGATCCTGATACACTGTGAAAACCACATGCACTCCTGTCAGGATCATGATCCACTGTGAAACCCCATACACACCTGGCAGGATCCTGATGCACTGTGAAATCACCATGCACACCTGGCAGGGCCCGGACACACTGTGAAAACCCCAGAAACACCTGGCAGGATGCTGTTACACTGTTATAACCCCATACACACCAGGCAGGATCCTGATACACTGTAAAAACCACATGCACTCCTGGCAGGATCATGATCCACTGTGAAACCCCATACATACCTGGCCGGAACCCGATACACTGTGAAAACCCCATACACACCTTTCAGGATCCTGATACACTGCGAAAACCCCAGACACAACTGGCAGGGCCCTGATCCACTGTGAAACCCCCATGCACACCTGGCAGGATCCTGATAAACTGTGAAACGCCATACACACCTGGCAGGATCCTGATACACTGGGAAAACCCCATAAACACCTGGCGGGACCCTGATACACTGTGTAAAGCCTATACACACCTGGCAGGATCCTGATACACTCTAAATACCCAATTCACACCTGGCAGGATCCTAATGCACTGTGAAAACCCCATGCACACCTGGCAGGACCCTGATATACTGTGAAAACCCCATTCACACCTGGCAGGTTACTGTTACAGTGTGAAAAGCCCACACACACCTGGCAGGACACTGATACACTGCGAAATCCCCATACACACCTGGCAGGATCCTGATGCACTGTGAAACCCTCATACACACCTGGTAGAATCCTGATACACTGTGAAAACCCCATACACACCTGGCAGGACCCTGATACGCTGTGAAAACCCAATACACATCTGGCAGCATCCTGATACACTGTGGAACCCCATACACACCTGGCAGGACCCTGACACACTGTGAAAACCCCGTACACACCTGTCTGTGTCCTGATACACTGTGAAACCCCATACACACCTGGCAGGATCCTGATACACTGTGAAAACCCCATACACACCTGGCAGGAACCTGTTACACTGTTATAACCCCATACACACCTGGCAGGATCCTTATACACTGTGAAAACCACATGCATTCCTGGCAGTATCATGATCCACTGTGAAATCCCATACACACCTGGCAGGAACCCGATACACTGTGAAAACCCCATACACACCTGTCAGGATCCTGATACACTGTGAAAACCCCATACATACCTGGCAGGATCCTGATCCGCTGTGAAACCCCCATGCACACCTGGCAGGATCCTGATAGACTGAAACGCCATACACAACTGGCAGGATCCTGATACACTGTGAAAACCACATACACACCTGGCAGGATCCTGATCCACTGTGAAACCCCATACACATCTGGCAGGATCCTGATACACTGTGAAAACCCAAACACTCCTGGAAGGATCCTGATCCACTGTGAAAACCCCATACACAGCTGGCAGGATCCTGATACACTCTGAAACCCCATACACTCCTGACAGGATTCTGATACACTGTGCAACCCCCATACACATCTGGAAGGATCCTGATGCAATGTGAAATCCCCATACACACCTGGCAGGATCCTGATACTCTGTGAAACCCCATACACACCTAGCAGGATCATGATACACTCTGAAACCCCATACACTCCTGGCAGGATTCTGATACACTGTGCAACCCCCAAACACATCTGGAAGGATCCTGATGCAATGTGAAATCCCCATACATACCTGGCAGGATCCAGATACACTGTGAAAACCCCATACACACCTGGCAGGATCCTGATCCACTGTGAAAACCTCACACACCTGGCAGGAATCTAATACACTGTGCAACCCCCATACACATCTGGAAGGATCCTGATGCAATGTTAAAACCCCATACACACCTGGCAGGAAGCTGATAAACTGTGAAACCCCCATACACACCTGGCAGGATCCTGATAAACTCTGAAAACCCCATACACACCTGGCAGGATCCTGATATACTGTGAAAACCCATACACACCTGGCAGGATCCTGACACACTGTCAAAACCCCACACACACCTGGCAGGACCAGGATACACTGTGAATCCCCGTCAACACCTGGCAGGAGCCTGAAACACTGTGAAAACCCAATAATCACCTGGCAGGACCCTGAGACACTGTGAAACCCCATACAAACCTGGCAGGATGCCAATACACAGTGAAAACACCGTACACACCTGCCAGGACCCTGATACACTGTGAAACCCCCATGCACACCTGGCAGGATCCTGATGCACTGTGAAAACCCCATACCCTCCTGGCAGGAACCTGATACACTGTGAAAACCCCATACACACCTGGCAGGACACTGATACACTGTGAAACCCCATACACACCTGGCAGTATCCTGATCCACTGTGAAACCCCATACACACCTGGCAGGATCCTGATACACTGTGAAAACCCCATACACAACTGGCAGGATCCTGATCCACTGTGAAACACCCACAACACATCTGGCAGGATCCTGATACACTGTGAAACCCCATACACATCTGGCAGGATCCTGATACACTGTGAAACCCCAAACACACCTGGCAGGAACCTGATACACTGTGAAAAGCCCATATGCACCTGGCAGGATCCTGATCCACTGTGAAACCCCCATACACACCTGGCAGGATCTTGATACACTGTGAAACCCCATACACACCTGGCAGGTTCCTGATACACTGTGAAAACCCCATACACACCTGGCAGGTCCCTGATACACTGTGAAACCCCATACACTCCTGGCAGGATCCTGATACACTGTGAAAACCCCATGCACTCCTGGCAGGACCCTGACACACTGTGAAAACCCCATACACACCTGTAAGGATGCTGATACAATGTGAAACCGCATACAAACCTGGCAGGATCCTGATACACTGTGAAAACACCAAACACACCTGGCAGGACCCTGATACACTGTGAAAACCCCATACACACCTGGCAGGATCCTGACACACTGTCAAAGCCCCACACACACCTGGCAGGACCCGGCTACACTGTGAATCCCCGTACACACCTGGCAGGAGCCTGATACACTGTGAAAACCCAATAATCACCTGGCAGGACCCTGAGACACTGTGAAACCCCATACAAACCTGGCAGGATGCCGATACACAGTGAAGACACCATACACAACTGCCAGGACCCTGATACACAGTGAAACCCCCATGCACACCTGGCAGGATCCTGATGCACGGTGAAAACGCCATACACACCTGGCTGGACGCTGATAAACTGTGAAAACCCCATACACACCTGGCAGGACCCTGATACACTGTGAAAACCCCATACACACCTGGCAGGATCCTGATACACTGTGAAAACCCCATACACAACTGGCAGGATCCTGATCCACTGTGAAACACCCACAACACATCTGGCAGGATCCTGATACACTGTGAAACCCCATACACACCTGGCAGGATCCTGATACACTGTGAAACCCCAGACACATCTGGCAGGATCCTGATGCACTGTGAAAACCCCAAACACACCTGGCAGGACCCTGATACACTGTGAAAACCCCATATGCACCTGGCAGGATCCTGATCCACCGTGAAACCCCCATACACACCTGGCAGAACCCTGATACACTGGAAATCCCCGTACACAACTGGCATGATCCTGATACACTGTGAAAACCCCATACACACCTGTAAGGATCCTGATACAATGTGAAACCGCATACAAACCAGGCAGGATCCCGATACACTGTGAAAATACCAAACACACCTGGCAGGACCCTGATACACTGTGAAAACCCCATACACACCTGGCAGGATCCTGATACACTGTGAAAGCCCCATGCACACCTGGCAGGACCCTGATACACTGTGAAACCCCATACACACCTGGCAGGATCCCGATACACTGTGAAAACACCATAAACACCTGACAGGACACTGATACAATGTGAAAACCCCATACACACCTGGCAGGATCCTGATACTCTTGTGAAAACCCCATACACACCTGGCAGGACACTGATCCACTGTGAAAACCCCAGACACACCTGGCAGGATCCTGAAACACTGGGAAAACCCCATACACACCTGGCGGGACCTTGATACACTGTGTAAAGCCCACACACACAGCAGGATCCTGATACACTCTGAAAACCCAATTCACACCTGGCAGGATCCTGATACACTGTGAAAACCCCATACACTACTGGCAGGACTCTGATACACTGTGAAAACCCCGTACACACCTGGCAGGATCCTGACACACTGTGAAAACCCCATGCACACCTGGCAGGACACTGATGCACTGTGAAAACCCCATTCACACCTGGCAGGATCCTGTTACAGTGTGAAAAACCCATACACACCTGGCAGGACCCTGATACACTGTGAAATCCCCATACACAACTGGCAGGATCCTGATCCGCTGTGAAACCCCCATGCACACCTGGCAGGATCCTGATAGACTGTGAAACCCCATACACACCTGGCCGGATCCTGATACACTGTGAAAACCACATACACACCTGGCAGGATCCTGATCCACTGTGAAACCCCATACACATCTGGCAGGATCCTGATACACTGTGAAAACCCAAACACTCCTGGCCGGATCCTGATACACTGTGAAAACCCCATACACACCTGGCAGGTTCCTGATACACTGTGAAACCCCATACACACCTGGCAGGATCCTGATACACTGTGAAACCCCAGACACATCTGGCAGGATCCTGATGCACTGAGAAAACCCCAAACACACCTGGCAAGAACCTGATACACTGTGAAAACTCCATATGCACCTGGCAGGATCCTGATCCACTGTGAAACCCCCATACACACCTGGCAGGATCTTGATACACTGTGAAACCCCATACACACCTGGCAGGTTCCTGATACACTGTGAAAACCCCATACACACCTGGCAGGTCCCTGATACACTGTGAAACCCCATACACACCTGGCAGGATCCTGATACACTGTGAAAACCCCATGCACTCCTAGCAGGACCCTGACACACTGTGAAAACCCCATACACACCTGTAAGGATCCTGATACAATGTGAAACCGCATACAAACCAGGCAGGATCCTGATACACTGTGAAAACATCAAACACACCTGGCAGGACCCTGATACACTGTGAAAACCCCATACACACCTGGCAGGATCCTGACACACTGTCAAAACCCCACACACACCTGGCAGGACCCGGCTACACTGTGAATCCCCGTCCACACCTGGCAGGAGCCTGATACACTGTGAAAACCCAATAATCACCTGGCAGGACCCTGAGACACTGTGAAACCCCATACAAACCTGGCAGGATGCCGATACACAATGAAGACACCGTACACAACTGCCAGGACCCTGATACACAGTGAAACCCCCATGCACACCTGGCAGGATCCTGATGCACGGTGAAAACGCCATACACACCTGGCTGGACGCTGATAAACTGTGAAAACCCCATACACACCTGGCAGGACCCTGATACACTGTGAAAACCCCATACCCTCCTGGCAGGAACCTGATACACTGTGAAAACCCCATACACACCTGGCAGGACACTGATACACTGTGAAACCCCATACACACCTGGCAGGATCCTGATACACTGTGAAAACCCCATACACAACTGGCAGGATCCTGATCCACTGTAAAACACCCACAACACATCTGGCAGGATCCTGATACACTGTGAAACCCCATACACACCTGGCAGGATCCTGATGCACTGTGAAAACCCCAAACACACCTGGCAGGACACTGATACACTGTGAAAACCCCATATGCACCTGGCAGGATCCTGATCCACTGTGAAACCCCCATACACACCTGGCAGGATCTTGATACACTGTGAAACCCAATACACACCTGGCAGGAGCCTGATACACTGTGAAAACCCCATACACACCTGGCAGGTCCCTGATACACTGTGAAACCCCATACACACCTGGCAGGATCCTGATACACTGTGAAAACCCCATGCACTCCTGGCAGGACCCTGATACACTGGAAATCCCCGTACACAACTGGCATGATCCTGATACACTGTGAAAACCCCATACACACCTGTAAGGATCCTGATACAATGTGAAACCGCATACAAACCAGGCAGGATCCCGATACACTGTGAAAACACCAAACACACCTGGCAGGACCCTGATACACTGTGAAAACCCCATACACACCTGGCAGGATCCTGATACACTGTGAAAACCCCATGCACGCCTGGCAGGACCCTGATACACTGTGAAACCCCATACACACCTGGCAGGATCCCGATACACTGTGAAAACACCATAAACACCTGACCGGACACTGATACAATGTGAAAACCCCATACACACCTGGCAGGATCCCGATACTCTTGTGAAAACCCCATACACACCTGGCAGGACCCTGATACACTGTGAAAACCCCATACACACCTGGCAGGATCCTGAAACACTGGGAAAACCCCAAACACACCTGGCGGGACCTTGATACACTGTGTAAAGCCCAAACACACAGCAGGATGGTGATACACTCTGAAAACCCAATTCACACCTGGCAGGATCCTCATACACTGTGAAAACCCCATACACTACTGGCAGGACTCTGATACACTGTGAAAACCCCATACACACCTGGCAGGATCCTGATACACTGTGAAAACCCCATGCACACCTGGCAGGACACTGATACACTGTGAAAACCCCATTCACACCTGGCAGAATCCTGTTACAGTGTGAAAAACCCATACACACCTGGCAGGACCCTGATACACTGTGAAATCCCCATACACAACTGGCAGGATCCTGATCCGCTGTGAAACCCCCATGCACA
This sequence comes from Heterodontus francisci, assembly GCF_036365525.1. NCBI lineage: Eukaryota > Metazoa > Chordata > Chondrichthyes > Heterodontiformes > Heterodontidae > Heterodontus > Heterodontus francisci. The sequence continues at coordinate 7,064,402 of NW_027140867.1, read as the reverse complement.
CCTGGCAGGATCCTGATAGACTGTGAAACCCCATACACACCTGGCCGGATCCTGATACACTGTGAAAACCACATACACACCTGGCAGGATCCAGATCCACTGTGAAACCCCATACACATCTGGCAGGATCCTGATACACTGTGAAAACCCAAACACTCCTGGAAGGATCCTGAAGCACTGTGAAAACCCCATACACACCTGGAAGAATCCTGATACACTCAGAATTCCCATACACTCCTGGCCGGATTCTGATACGCTGTGCAACCCCCATACACATCTGGAAGGATCCTGATGCAATGTGAAATCCCCATACACACCTGGCAGGATCCTGATACACTGTGCAACCCCCAAACACATCTGGAAGGATCCTGATGCAATGTGAAATCCCCATACATACCTGGCAGGATCCAGATACACTGTGAAAACCCCATACACACCTGGCAGGATCCTGATCCACTGTGAAAAACCCATACACACCTGGCAGGATTCTGATACACTGTGCAACCCCCATACACATCTGGAAGGATCCTGATGCCATGTTAAAACCGCATACACACCTGGCAGGATGCTGATAAACTGTGAAACCCCCATACACACCTGGCAGGATCCTGATAAACTCTGAAAACCCCATACACACCTGGCAGGATCCTGATATACTGTGAAAGCCCATACACACTAGGCAGGATCCTGGCACACTGTCAAAATCCCACACACACCTGGCAGGACCCGGATACACTGTGAATCCCCGTCCACACCTGGCAGGAGCCTGATACACTGTGAAAACCCAATAATCACCTGGCAGGACTTTGAGACACTGCGAAACCCCATACAAATCTGGCAGGATGCCGATACACTGTGAAAACACCATACACACCTGCCAGGACCCTGATACACTGTGAAACCCCCATGCACACCTGGCAGGATCCTGATGCACTGGGAAAAGGCCATACACACCTGGCTGGACGCTGATAAACTGTGAAAACCCCATACACACCTGGCAGGACCCTGATACACTGTGAAAACCCCATACCCTCCTGGCAGGAACCTGATACACTGAGAAAACCCCATACACAGCTGGCAGGACACTGATACGTTGTGAGACCCCATACACACCTGGCAGTATCCTGATCCACTGTGAAACCCCATACACACCTGGCAGGATCCTGATACACTGTGAAAACCCCATACACAACTGGCAGGATCCTGATCCACTGTGATACACCCACAACACATCTGGCAGGATCCTGATACACTGTGAAACCCCATACACACCTGGCAGGATCCTGATACACTGTGAAACCCCAGACACATTTGGCAGGATCCTGATGCACTGTGAAAACCCCAAAAACACCTGGCAGGACCCTGATACACTGTGAAAACCCCATATGCACCTGGCAGGATCCTGATCCACTGTGAAACCCCCATACACACCTGGCAGGATCTTGATACACTGTGAAACCCCATACACACCTGGCAGGAGCCTGATACACTGTGAAAACCCCATACACACCTGGCAGGACTCTGAAACACTGTGAATCCACGTACACACCTGGCAGGTTCCTGATACACTGTGAAAACCCCATACACAACTGGCAGGATCCTGATCCACTGTGAAACACCCACAACACATCTGGCAGGATCCTGATACACTGTGAAACCCCATACACACCTGGCAGGATCCTGATACACTGTGCAACCCCAGACACATCTGGCAGGATCCTGATGCACTGTGAAAACCCCAAACACACCTGGCAGGACCCTGATACACTGTGAAAACCACATACAAACCTGGCAGAATCCTGATCCACTGTGAAACCCACATACACACCTGGCAGAATCCTGATACACTCAGAATTCCCATACACTCCTGGCCGGATTCTGATACACTGTGCAACCCCCATACACATTTGGAAGGATCCTGATGCAATGTGAAATCACCATACACACCTGGCAGGATCCTGATACACTGTGCAACACCCAAACACATCTGGAAGGATCCTGATGCAATGTGAAATCCCCATACATACCTGGCAGGATCCAGATACACTCTGAAACCCCATACACTCCTGGCAGGATTCTGATACACTGTGCAATCCCCAAACACATCTGGAAGGATCCTGATGCAATGTGAAATCCCCATACATACCTGGCAGGATCCAGATACACTCTGAAACCCCATACACACCTGGCAGGATCCCGATACACTGTGAAAACACCATAAACACCTGACAGGACACTGATACACTGTGAAAACCCCATACACTCCTGGCAGGATCCTGATACTCTTGTGAAAACCCCATACACACCTGGCAGGACCCTGATACACTGTGAAAACCCCATACACACCTGGCAGGATCCTGAAACACTGGGAAAACCCCATACACACCTGGCAGGATGCTGATAAACTGTGAGACACCCATACACACCTGGCAGGATCCTGATAAACTCTGAAAACCCCATACACACCTGGCAGGATCCTGATATACTGTGAAAGCCCATACACACCTGGCAGGATCCTGGCACACTGTCAAAATCCCACACACACCTGGCAGGACCCGGATACACTGTGAATCCCCGTCCACACCTGGCAGGAGCCTGATACACTGTGAAAACCCAATAATCAACTGGCAGGACTTTGAGACACTGCGAAACCCCATACAAATCTGGCAGGATGCCGATACACTGTGAAAACACCATACACACCTGCCAGGACCCTGATACACTGTGAAACCCCCATGCACACCTGGCAGGATCCTGATGCACTGGGAAAACGCCATACACACCTGGCTGGACGCTGATAAACTGTGAAAACCCCATACACACCTGGCAGGATCCTGATACACTGTGAAAACCCCATACCCTCCCGGCAGGAACCTGATACACTGAGAAAACCCCATACACACCGGGCAGGACACTGATACGTTGTGAAACCCCATACACACCTGGCAGTATCCTGATCCACTGTGAAACCCCATACACACCTGGCAGGATCCTGATACACTGTGAAAACCCCATACACAACTAGCAGGATCCTGATCCACTGTGATACACCCACAACACATCTGGCAGGATCCTGATACACTGTAAAACCCCATACACACCTGGCAGGATCCTGATACACTGTGAAACCCCAGACACATCTGGCAGGATCCTGATGCACTGTGAAAACCCCAAACACACCTGGCAGGACCCTGATACACTGTGAAAAACCCATATGCACCTGGCAGGATCCTGATCCACTGTGAAACCCCCATACACACCTGGCAGGATCTTGATACACTGTGAAACCCCATACACATCTGGCAGGAGCCTGATACACTGTGAAAACCCCATACACACCTGTCAGAACCCTGATACACTGTGAATCCCCGTACACACCTGGCAGGTTCCTGATACACTGTGAAAACCCCATACACAACTGGCAGGATCCTGATCCACTGTGAAACACCCACAACACATCTGGCAGGATCCTGATACACTGTGAAACCCCATACACACCTGGCAGGACCCTGATACACTGTGCAAACCCAGACACATCTGGCAGGATCCTGATGCACTGTGAAAACCCCAAACACACCTGGCAGGACCCTGATACACTGTGAAAACCCCATATGCACCTGGCAGGATCCTGATCCACTGTGAAACCCCCATACACACCTGGCAGGATCTTGATACACTGTGAAACCCCATACACACCTGGCAGGAGCTTGATACACTGTGAATCCTGGTACACACCTGGCAGGTTCCTGATACACTGTGAAAACCCCATACACACCTGGCAGGTCCCTGATACACTGTGAAAACCCCATACACACCTGGCTGGATCCTGATACACTGTGAAAACCCCATGCACTCCTGGCAGGACCCTGATACACTGGAAATCCCCGTACACAACTGGCATGATCCTGATACACTGTGAAAACCCCATACACACCTGTAAGGATCCTGATACAATGTGAAACCGCATACAAACCAGGCAGGATCGCGATACACTGTGAAAACACCAAACACACCTGGCAGGACCCTGATACACTGTGAAAACCCCATACACACCTGGCAGGACCCTGATACACTGTGAAACCCCATACACACCTGGCAGGATCCCGATACACTGTGAAAACACCATAAAATCCTGACAGGACACTGATACACTGTGAAAACCCCATACACACCTGGCAGGATTCTGCTACACCTGTGAAAACCCCATACACACCTGGCAGGACCCTGATACACTGTGAAAACCCCATACACACCTGGCAGGATCCTGATGCCCTGTGCAACCCTCATACACACCTGGTAGGAACATGATACACTGTGAAAACCCCATACCCTCCTGGCAGGAACCTGATACACTGTGAAAACCCCATACACACCTGGCAGGACACTGATACACTGTGAAAACCCATACACACCTGGCAGTATCCTGATCCACTGTGAAACCCCATACACACCTGGCAGGATCCTGATACACTGTGAAAACCCCATACACAACTGGCAGGATCCTGATCCACTGTGAAACACCCACAACACATCTGGCAGGATCCTGATACACTGTGAAACCCCATACACACCTGGCAGGATCCTGATACACTGTGAAAACCCAGACACATCTGGCAGGATCCTGATGCACTGTGAAAACCCCAAACACACCTGGCAGGACCCTGATACACTGTGAAAACCCCATATGCACCTGGCAGGATCCTGATCCACTGTGAAACCCCCATACACACCTGGCAGGATCTTGATACACTGTGAAACCCCATACACACATGGCAGGAGCCTGATACACTGTGAAAACCCCATACACACCTGGCAGGACTCTGATACACTGTGAATCCCCGTACACACCTGGCAGGTTCCTGATACACTGTGAAAACCCCATACACACTTGGCAGGACTCTGATACACTGTGAATCCCCGTACACACCTGGCAGGTTCCTGATCCGCTGTGAAACCCCCATGCACACCTGGCAGGATCCTGATAGACTGTGAAACCCCATACACACCTGGCCGGATCCTGATACACTGTGAAAACCACATACACACCTGGCAGGATCCTGATCCACTGTGAAACCCCATACACATCTGGCAGGATCCTGATACACTGTGAAAACCCAAACACTCCTGGAAGGATCCTGAAGCACTGTGAAAACCCCATACACACCTGGAAGAATCCTGATACACTCAGAATTCCCATACACTCCTGGCCGGATTCTGATACGCTGTGCAACCCCCATACACATCTGGAAGGATCCTGATGCAATGTGAAATCCCCATACACACCTGGCAGGATCCTGATACACTGTGCAACCCCCAAACACATCTGGAAGGATCCTGATGCAATGTGAAATCCCCATACATACCTGGCAGGATCCAGATACACTGTGAAAACCCCATACACACCTGGCAGGATCCTGATCCACTGTGAAAAACCCATACACACCTGGCAGGATTCTGATACACTGTGCAACCCCCATACACATCTGGAAGGATCCTGATGCCATGTTAAAACCGCATACACACCTGGCAGGATGCTGATAAACTGTGAAACCCCCATACACACCTGGCAGGATCCTGATAAACTCTGAAAACCCCATACACACCTGGCAGGATCCTGATATACTGTGAAAGCCCATACACACTAGGCAGGATCCTGGCACACTGTCAAAATCCCACACACACCTGGCAGGACCCGGATACACTGTGAATCCCCGTCCACACCTGGCAGGAGCCTGATACACTGTGAAAACCCAATAATCACCTGGCAGGACTTTGAGACACTGCGAAACCCCATACAAATCTGGCAGGATGCCGATACACTGTGAAAACACCATACACACCTGCCAGGACGGTGATACACTGTGAAACCCCCATGCACACCTGGCAGGATCCTGATGCACTGGGAAAACGCCATACACACCTGGCTGGACGCTGATAAACTGTGAAAACCCCATACACACCTGGCAGGACCCTGATACACTGTGAAAACCCCATACCCTCCTGGCAGGAACCTGATACACTGAGAAAACCCCATACACAGCTGGCAGGACACTGATACGTTGTGAGACCCCATACACACCTGGCAGTATCCTGATCCACTGTGAAACCCCATACACACCTGGCAGGATCCTGATACACTGTGAAAACCCCATACACAACTGGCAGGATCCTGATCCACTGTGATACACCCACAACACATCTGGCAGGATCCTGATACACTGTGAAACCCCATACACACCTGGCAGGATCCTGATACACTGTGAAACCCCAGACACATTTGGCAGGATCCTGATGCACTGTGAAAACCCCAAAAACACCTGGCAGGACCCTGATACACTGTGAAAACCCCATATGCACCTGGCAGGATCCTGATCCACTGTGAAACCCCCATACACACCTGGCAGGATCTTGATACACTGTGAAACCCCATACACACCTGGCAGGAGCCTGATACACTGTGAAAACCCCATACACACCTGGCAGGACTCTGAAACACTGTGAATCCACGTACACACCTGGCAGGTTCCTGATACACTGTGAAAACCCCATACACAACTGGCAGGATCCTGATCCACTGTGAAACACCCACAACACATCTGGCAGGATCCTGATACACTGTGAAACCCCATACACACCTGGCAGGATCCTGATACACTGTGCAACCCCAGACACATCTGGCAGGATCCTGATGCACTGTGAAAACCCCAAACACACCTGGCAGGACCCTGATACACTGTGAAAACCACATACAAACCTGGCAGAATCCTGATCCACTGTGAAACCCACATACACATCTGGCAGGATCCTGATGCACTGTGAAAACCCAAACACTCCTGGAAGGATCCTGAAGCACTGTGAAAACCCAATACACACCTGGCAGAATCCTGATACACTCAGAATTCCCATACACTCCTGGCCGGATTCTGATACACTGTGCAACCCCCATACACATCTGGAAGGATCCTGATGCAATGTGAAATCACCATACACACCTGGCAGGATCCTGATACACTGTGCAACCCCCAAACAAATCTGGAAGGATCCTGATGCAATGTGAAATCCCCATACATACCTGGCAGGATCCAGATACACTCTGAAACCCCATACACTCCTGGCAGGATTCTGATACACTGTGCAATCCCCAAACACATCTGGAAGGATCCTGATGCAATGTGAAATCCCCATACATACCTGGCAGGATCCAGATACACTCTGAAACCCCATACACACCTGGCAGGATCCCGATACACTGTGAAAACACCATAAACACCTGACAGGACACTGATACACTGTGAAAACCCCATACACTCCTGGCAGGATCCTGATACTCTTGTGAAAACCCCATACACATCTGGCAGGACCCTGATACACTGTGAAAACCCCATACACACCTGGCAGGATCCTGAAACACTGGGAAAACCCCATACACACCTGGCAGGATGCTGATAAACTGTGAGACACCCATACACACCTGGCAGGATCCTGATAAACTCTGAAAACCCCATACACACCTGGCAGGATCCTGATATACTGTGAAAGCCCATACACACCTGGCAGGATCCTGGCACACTGTCAAAATCCCACACACACCTGGCAGGACCCGGATACACTGTGAATCCCCGTCCACACCTGGCAGGAGCCTGATACACTGTGAAAACCCAATAATCACCTGGCAGGACTTTGAGACACTGCGAAACCCCATACAAATCTGGCAGGATGCCGATACACTGTGAAAACACCATACACACCTGCCAGGACCCTGATACACTGTGAAACCCCCATGCACACCTGGCAGGATCCTGATGTACTGGGAAAACGCCATACACACCTGGCTGGACGCTGATAAACTGTGAAAACCCCATACACACCTGGCAGGATCCTGATACACTGTGAAAACCCCATACCCTCCCGGCAGGAACCTGATACACTGAGAAAACCCCATACACACCGGGCAGGACACTGATACGTTGTGAAACCCCATACACACCTGGCAGTATCCTGATCCACTGTGAAACCCCATACACACCTGGCAGGATCCTGATACACTGTGAAAACCCCATACACAACTGGCAGGATCCTGATCCACTGTGATACACCCACAACACATCTGGCAGGATCCTGATACACTGTACAACCCCATACACACCTGGCAGGCTCCTGATACACTGTGAAACCCCAGACACATCTGGCAGGATCCTGATGCACTGTGAAAACCCCAAACACACCTGGCAGGACCCTGATACACTGTGAAAAACCCATATGCACCTGGCAGGATCCTGATCCACTGTGAAACCCCCATACACACCTGGCAGGATCTTGATACACTGTGAAACCCCATACACATCTGGCAGGAGCCTGATACACTGTGAAAACCCCATACACACCTGGCAGGACCCTGATACACTGTGAATCCCCGTACACACCTGGCAGGTTCCTGATACACTGTGAAAACCCCATACACAACTGGCAGGATCCTGATCCACTGTGAAACACCCACAACACATCTGGCAGGATCCTGATACACTGTGAAACCCCATACACACCTGGCAGGACCCTGATACACTGTGCAACCCCAGACACATCTGGCAGGATCCTGATGCACTGTGAAAACCCCAAACACACCTGGCAGGACCCTGATACACTGTGAAAACCCCATATGCACCTGGCAGGATCCTGATCCACTGTGAAACCCCCATACACACCTGGCAGGATCTTGATACACTGTGAAACCCCATACACACCTGGCAGGAGCTTGATACACTGTGAATCCTGGTACACACCTGGCAGGTTCCTGATACACTGTGAAAACCCCATACACACCTGGCAGGTCCCTGATACACTGTGAAAACCCCATACACACCTGGCAGGATCCTGATACACTGTGAAAACCCCATGCACTCCTGGCAGGACCCTGATACACTGGAAATCCCCGTACACAACTGGCATGATCCTGATACACTGTGAAAACCCCATACACACCTGTAAGGATCCTGATACAATGTGAAACCGCATACAAACCAGGCAGGATCGCGATACACTGTGAAAACACCAAACACACCTGGCAGGACCCTGATACACTGTGAAAACCCCATACACACCTGGCAGGACCCTGATACACTGTGAAACCCCATACACACCTGGCAGGATCCCGATACACTGTGAAAACACCATAAAATCCTGACAGGACACTGATACACTGTGAAAACCCCATACACACCTGGCAGGATTCTGATACACCTGTGAAAACCCCATACACACCTGGCAGGACCCTGATACACTGTGAAAACCCCATACACACCTGGCAGGATCCTGATGCCCTGTGCAACCCTCATACACACCTGGTAGGAACATGATACACTGTGAAAACCCCATACCCTCCTGGCAGGAACCTGATACACTGTGAAAACCCCATACACACCTGGCAGGACACTGATACACTGTGAAACCCCATACACACCTGGCAGTATCCTGATCCACTGTGAAACCCCATACACACCTGGCAGGATCCTGATACACTGTGAAAACCCCATACACAACTGGCAGGATCCTGATCCACTGTGAAACACCCACAACACATCTGGCAGGATCCTGATACACTGTGAAACCCCATACACACCTGGCAGGATCCTGATACACTGTGAAAACCCAGACACATCTGGCAGGATCCTGATGCACTGTGAAAACCCCAAACACACCTGGCAGGACCCTGATACACTGTGAAAACCCCATATGCACCTGGCAGGATCCTGATCCACTGTGAAACCCCCATACACACCTGGCAGGATCTTGATACACTGTGAAACCCCATACACACATGGCAGGAGCCTGATACACTGTGAAAACCCCATACACACCTGGCAGGACTCTGATACACTGTGAATCCCCGTACACACCTGGCAGGTTCCTGATACACTGTGAAAACCCCATACACACTTGGCAGGTCCCTGATACACTGTGAAACCACATACACACCTGGCAGGATCCTGATACACTGTGAAAACCCCATGCACTCCTGGCAGACCCGGATACACTGGAAATCCCCGTACACAACTGGCATGATCCTGATACACTGTGAAAACCCCATACACACCTGTAAGGATCCTGATACAATGTGAAACCGCATACAAACCAGGCAGGATCCCGATACACTGTGAAAACACCAAACACACCTGGCAGGACCCTGATACACTGTGAAAACCCCATACACACCTGGCAGGATCCTGATACACTGTGAAAACCCCATGCACACCTGGCAGGACCCTGATACACTGTGAAACCCCATACACACCTGGCAGGATCCCGATACACTGTGAAAACACCATAAACACCTGGCAGGACCCTGATACACTGCGAAAACCCCATACACACCTGGCAGGATCCTGAAACACTGGGAAAACCCCATGCACACCTGGCGGGACCTTGATACACTGTGTAAAGCCCACACACACAGCAGGATCCTGATACACTCTGAAAACCCAATTCACACCTGGCAGGATACTGATACACTGTGAAAACCCCATACAATACTGGCAGGACTCTGATACACTGTGAAAACCCCATACACACCTGGCAGGATCCTGATACACTGTGAAAACCCCATGCACACCTGGCAGGACACTGATACACTGTGAAAACCCCATTCACACCTGGCAGCATACTGTTACAGTGTGAAAAACCCATACACACCTGGCAGGACCCTGATACACTGTGAAATCCCCATACACAACTGGCAGGATCCTGATCCGCTGTGAAACCCCCATGCACACCTGGCAGGATCCTGATAGACTGTGAAACCCCATACACACCTGGCAGGAGCCTGATACACTGTGAAAACCACATACACACCTGGCAGGATCCTGATCCACTGTGAAACCCCATACACATCTGGCAGGATCCTGATACACTGTGAAAACCCAAACACTCCTGGAAGGATCCTGAAACACTGTGAAAACCCCATACACACCTGGCAGAATCCTGATACACTCTGAAACCCCATACACTCCTGGCCGGATTCTGATACACTGTGCAACCCCCACACACATCTGGAAGGATCCTGATGCAATGTGAAATCCCCATACACACCTGGCAGGATCCTGATACACTGTGAAAACCCCATACACACCTAGCAGGATCCTGATACACTCTGAAACCCCATACACTCCTGGCAGGATTCTGATACACTGTGCAACCCCCAAACACATCTGGAAGGATCCTGATGCAATGTGAAATCCCCATACATACCTGGCAGGATCCAGCTACACTGTGAAAACCCCATACACACCTGGCAGGATCCTGATCCACTGTGAAAAACCCATACACACCTGGCAGGATTCTGATACTCTGTGCAACCCCCATACACATCTGAAAGGATCCTGATGCAATGTTAAAACCCCATACACACCTGGCAGGATGCTGATTATCATTGAAACCCCCATACACACCTGGCAGGATCCTGATAAACTCTGAAAACCCCATACACACCTGGCAGGATCCTGATATACTGTGAAAGCCCATACACACCTGGCAGGATCCTGATACACTGTGAAAACCCAGACACATCTGGCAGGATCCTGATGCACTGTGAAAACCCCAAACACACCTGGCAGGACCCTGATACACTGTGAAAACCCCATATGCACCTGGCAGGATCCTGATCCACTGTGAAACCCCCATACACACCTGGCAGGATCTTGATACACTGTGAAACCCCATACACACATGGCAGGAGCCTGATACACTGTGAAAACCCCATACACACCTGGCAGGACTCTGATACACTGTGAATCCCCGTACACACCTGGCAGGTTCCTGATACACTGTGAAAACCCCATACACACTTGGCAGGTCCCTGATACACTGTGAAACCACATACACACCTGGCAGGATCCTGATACACTGTGAAAACCCCATGCACTCCTGGCAGACCCGGATACACTGGAAATCCCCGTACACAACTGGCATGATCCTGATACACTGTGAAAACCCCATACACACCTGTAAGGATCCTGATACAATGTGAAACCGCATACAAACCAGGCAGGATCCCGATACACTGTGAAAACACCAAACACACCTGGCAGGACCCTGATACACTGTGAAAACCCCATACACACCTGGCAGGATCCTGATACACTGTGAAAACCCCATGCACACCTGGCAGGACCCTGATACACTGTGAAACCCCATACACACCTGGCAGGATCCCGATACACTGTGAAAACACCATAAACACCTGGCAGGACCCTGATACACTGCGAAAACCCCATACACACCTGGCAGGATCCTGAAACACTGGGAAAACCCCATGCACACCTGGCGGGACCTTGATACACTGTGTAAAGCCCACACACACAGCAGGATCCTGATACACTCTGAAAACCCAATTCACACCTGGCAGGATCCTGATACACTGTGAAAACCCCATACAATACTGGCAGGACTCTGATACACTGTGAAAACCCCATACACACCTGGCAGGATCCTGATACACTGTGAAAACCCCATGCACACCTGGCAGGACACTGATACACTGTGAAAACCCCATTCACACCTGGCAGCATACTGTTACAGTGTGAAAAACCCATACACACCTGGCAGGACCCTGATACACTGTGAAATCCCCATACACAACTGGCAGGATCCTGATCCGCTGTGAAACCCCCATGCACACCTGGCAGGATCCTGATAGACTGTGAAACCCCATACACACCTGGCAGGATCCTGATACACTGTGAAAACCACATACACACCTGGCAGGATCCTGATCCACTGTGAAACCCCATACACATCTGGCAGGATCCTGATACACTGTGAAAACCCAAACACTCCTGGAAGGATCCTGAAACACTGTGAAAACCCCATACACACCTGGCAGAATCCTGATACACTCTGAAACCCCATACACTCCTGGCCGGATTCTGATACACTGTGCAACCCCCACACACATCTGGAAGGATCCTGATGCAATGTGAAATCCCCATACACACCTGGCAGGATCCTGATACACTGTGAAAACCCCATACACACCTAGCAGGATCCTGATACACTCTGAAACCCCATACACTCCTGGCAGGATTCTGATACACTGTGCAACCCCCAAACACATCTGGAAGGATCCTGATGCAATGTGAAATCCCCATACATACCTGGCAGGATCCAGCTACACTGTGAAAACCCCATACACACCTGGCAGGATCCTGATCCACTGTGAAAAACCCATACACACCTGGCAGGATTCTGATACTCTGTGCAACCCCCATACACATCTGAAAGGATCCTGATGCAATGTTAAAACCCCATACACACCTGGCAGGATGCTGATTATCATTGAAACCCCCATACACACCTGGCAGGATCCTGATAAACTCTGAAAACCCCATACACACCTGGCAGGATCCTGATATACTGTGAAAGCCCATACACACCTGGCAGGATCCTGGCACACTGTCAAAATCCCACACACACCTGGCAGGACCCGGATACACTGTGAATCCCCGTCCACACCTGGCAGGAGCCTGATACACTGTAAAAACCCAATAATCACCTGGCAGGACCTGAGACACTGTGAAACCCCATACAAATCTGGCAGGATGCCGATACACTGTGAAAACACCATACACACCTGCCAGGACCCTGATACACTGTGAAACCCCCATGCACACCTGGCAGGATCCTGATGCACTGGGAAAACGCCATACACACCTGGCTGGACCGTGATAAACTGTGAAAACCCCATACACACCTGGCAGGACCCTGATACACTGTGAAAACCCCATACCCTCCTGGCAGGAACCTGATACACTGAGAAAACCCCATACACACCTGGCAGGACACTGAGACTCTGTGAAACCCCATACACACCTGGCAGTATCCTGATCCACTGTGAAACCCCATGCACACCTGGCAGGATCCTGATACACTGTGAAAACCCCATACACAGCTGGCAGGATCCTGATCAACTGTGAAACACCCACAACACATCTGGCAGGATCCTGATACACTGTGAAACCCCATACACACCTGGCAGGATCCTGATACACTGTGAAACCCCAGACACATCTGGCGGATCCTGATGAACTGTGAAAACCCCAAACACACCTGGCAGGACCCTGATACACTGTGAAAACCCCATATGCACCTGGCAGGATCCTGATCCACTGTGAAACCCCCATACACACCTGGCAGGATCTTGATACACTGTGAAACCCCATACACACCTGGCAGGAGCCTGATACACTGTGAAAACCCCATACACACCTGGAAGGTCCCTGATACACTGTGAAACCCCATACACACCTGGCAGGATCCTGATACACTGTGAAAACCCCATGAACTCCTGGCAGGACCCTGATACACTGGAAATCCCCGTACACAACTGGCATGATCCTGATACACTGTGAAAACCCCATACACACCTGTAAGGTTCCTGATACAATGTGAAACCGCATACAAACCAGGAAGGATCCCGATACACTGTGAAAACACCAAACACACCTGGCAGGACCCTGATACACTGTGAAAACCCCATACACACCTGGCAGGACCCTGATACACTGTGAAACCCCATAAACACCTGGCAGGATCCCGATACACTGTGAAAACACCATAAACACCTGACAGGACACTGATACACTGTGAAAACCCCATACACACCTGGCAGGATCCTGATACACCTGTGAAAACCCCATACACACCTGGCAGGACCCTGATACACTGTGAAAACCCCATACACACCTGGCAGGATCCTGATACACTGGGAAAACCCCAAACACACCTGGCGGGACCTTGATACAGTGTGTAAAGCCCACACACACAGCAGGATGCTGATACACTCTGAAAACCCAAATACACACCTGGCAGGATCCTGATACACTGTGAAAACCCCATACAATACTGGCAGGACTCTGATACACTGTAAAAACCCCATACACACCTGGCAGAATCCTGATACACTGTGAAAACCCCATGCACACCTGGCAGGACACTGATACACTGTGAAAACCCCATTCACACCTGGCAGGATCCTGTTACAGTGTGAAAAACCCATGCACACCTGGCAGGCCCCTGATACACTGTGAAATCCCCATCCGCATCTGGCAGGATCCTGATGCACTGATGAAACACTCATACACACCTGGTAGGATCCTGATACACTGTCAAAACCCCATACACACCTGGCAGGACCCTGATACGCTGTGAAAATCCCAAACACACCGTGAAGGATCCTGATACACTGTGAAAACCCCATACACACCTGGCAGGATCCTGCTACACTGTGAAACCCCATACACATCTGGCCGGATGCTGATGCACTGTGAAAACCCCATGCACACCTGGCAGTATCCTGATACGCTCTGAAACCCCATACACATCTGACAGGAACCTGATGCACTGTGAAAACCCCATACACACGTGGCAGGATCCTGATAAACGGTGAAACGCCCATGCACACCAGGCCGGATCCTGACACACTGTGAAAACCCCATACACACGTGGCAGGATCCTGATGAACTGTGAAACCCCCATACACACCAGGCAGGTTTCTGATACACTGTGAAATCCCCACACACACGTGGCAGGATCCTGATACACTGTGAAACCCCATACAGACCAGGCAGGATCCTGATAAACTGCGAAACCCACATACAGACCTGGCAGGATCCTGATACACTGTGAAACCCACATACTCACCTGGCAGGATCCTGATACACTGTGAAAACCCCAAGCACACCAGGCAGGATCCTGATAAACAGTGACACCCACATACAAACCTGTCAGGATCCTGATACACTGTGAAAACACCATACACACCAGGCAGGATCCTGATAAACAGTGAAACCCCAGACACACGTGGCAGGATCCTGATACACTGTGAAAACCCCATACACACCTGGCAGGATCCTGATCCACTGTGAAAACCCCGTACACACCTGGCAGGATCCTGCTCCACTGTGCAAAACCCATACACACTTGGCAGGATCCTGATGCACTGTGATAACCCCATACACACCTGGCAGGATCCTGATACACTGTGAAAACCCACATACACACCTGGCAGGATACTGATACACTGTGAAACCCACATACACACCTGGCAGGATCCTGATACACTGTGAAAACCCCATGCACACCAGTCCGGATCCTGATAAACTGTGGCACCCACATACACACCTGGCAGGATCCTGATAAACAGTGAAAACCCCATGCACACCAGGCAGGATCCTGATAAACTGTGAAACCCCAGACACACGTGGCAGGATCCTGATACACTGTGAAAACCCCATACACACCTGGCAGGATCCTGATCCACTGTGAAATCCCTATACACACCTGGCAGGATCCTGATCCAGTGTGCAAACCCCATACACACTTGGCAGGATCCTGATACACTGTGAAAACACCATACACACCAGGCAGGATCCTGATAAACAGTGAAACCCCAGACACACGTGGCAGGATCCTGATACACTGTGAAAACCCCATACACACCTGGCAGGGTCCTGATCCACTGTGAAAACCCCATACACACCAGGCAGTATCCTGATCCACTGTGCAAAACCCATACACACTTGGCAGGATCCTGATGCACTGTGATAACCCCATACACACCTGGCAGGATCCTGATACACTGTGAAAACCCACATGCACACCTGGCAGGATCCTGATACACTGTGAAACCCACATACACACCTGGCAGGATCCTGATACACTGTGAAAACCCCATGCACACCAGTCAGGATCCTGATAAACTGTGAAACCCCAGACACACGTGGAAGGATCCTGATACACTGTGAAAACCCCATACACACCTGGCAGGATCCTGATCCACTGTGAAATCCCTATACACACCTGGCAGGATCCTGATACACTGTGAAAACCCCATACACACCTGGCAGGATCCTGATCCACTGTGAAATCCCTATACACACCTGGCAGGATCCTGATCCAGTGTGCAAACCCCATACACACTTGGCAGGATCCTGATGCACTGTGAAAACCCCATACACACCTTGCAGGATCCTGATACACTGTGAAAACCCCATACACACCTTGCAGGATGCTGATAAACTGTGAATCCCCCATACACACCTGGCAGCATCCTGATAAACGGTGAAACCCCCATGCACACCAGGCCGTATCCTGATACACTGTGAAAACCCCATACACAGGTGGCAGGATCCTGATGAACTGTGAAACCCCCATACACACCAGGCAGGATCCTGATACACTGTGAAAACCCCACACACACGTGGCAGTATCCTGATCCACTATGAAACCCCATACAGACCAGGCAGGATCCTGAAAAGCTGTGAAACCCACATGCACACCTGGCAGGATCCTGATACACTGTGAAACCAACATACACACCTGGCAGGATCCTGATACACTGTGAAAACCCCATACACACGTGGCAGGATACTAATAAACTGTGAAACCCCAAACAGAAGTGGGAGCATCCTGATACACTGTGAAAACCCCATACACGACTGGCAGGATCCTGATCCACTGTGAAAACCCCATACACACCTGGCAGGATCCTGATACTCTGTGAAAATCCAAACACACCTGGAAGGATCCTGATACACTGTGAAAACCCCAAACAGACGTGGCAGGATCCTGATGAACTGTGAAACCCCCAAAACACACCAAGCAGGATCCTGATACACTGTGAAAACCCCACACACACGTGTCAGGATCCTGATCCAGTGTGAAACCCCATACAGTCCAGGCAGAATCCTGATAAACTGTGAAACCCACATACACACCTGGCAGGATACTGATACACTGTGAAAAACCCATGCACACCAGGCAGGATCCTGATAAACTGTGAGACTCACATACACACTTGGCAGTATCCTGATACACTGTGAAAACCCCATACACACCAGGCAGGATCCTGATAAACTGTGAAACCCCATACACACGTGGCAGGATCCTGATACACTGTGAAAACCCCATACACACCTGGCAGGATTCTGATACACAGTGAAAACCCCATACACACCTGGCAGGATCCTGATCCACTGTGCAAACCCCATATACACTTGGCAGGATCCTGATACACTGTGAAAACCCCACACACACGTGGCAGTATCCTGATCCACTATGAAACCCCATACAGACCAGGCAGGATCCTGAAAAACTGTGAAACCCACATACACACCTGGCAGGATCCTGATACAATGTGAAACCAACATACACACCTGGCAGGATCCTGAACCAGTGTGAAACCCCATACAGACCAGGCAGAATCCTGATAAACTGTGAAACCCACATACACACCTGGCAGGATACTGATACACTGTGAAAACCCCATGCACACCAGGCAGGATCCTGATAAACTGTGAAACCCACATACACACGTGGCAGGATCCTGATAGACTGTGAAGACCCCATACACACCTGGCAGGATTCTGATCCACTGTGAAAACCCCATACACACCTGGCAGGATCCTGATCCACTGTGCAAACCCCAGACACACTTTGCAGGATCCTGATGCACTGTGAAAACCCCATACACACCTGGCAGGATCCTGATACACTGTGAAAACCCCATACACACCTCGAAGGACACTGATCCGCTGTGAAAACCCCATACATACCTGGCAGGATGCTGATAAATTGTGAATCCTCCATACACACCTGTCAGGTTCCTGATAAACGGTGAAACCCCCATACACACCAGGCCGAATCCTGATACACTGTGAAAACCCCTTACACACGTGGCAGGATCCTGATGAACTGTGAAACCCCATTACACACCAGGAAGGATCCTGATAAACTGTGAAAACCCCACACACACGTGGCAGGATCCTGATCCACTGTGAAACCCCATCCAGACCAGACAGGATCCTGATAAACTGTGAAACCCACATACACACCTGGCAGGATCCTGATACACTGTGAAACCAACATACACACCTGGCAGGATCCTGATACACTGTGAAAACCCCATACACACGTGGCAGGATCCTAATAAACTGTGAAACCCCATACACACGTTGTTGCATCCTGATACACTGTGAAAACACCATACACACCTGCCAGGAACCTGATCCGCTCTGAAAACCCCATACACACCTGGCAGGATCCTGATCAACTGTGAAAACCCCTTCCACACGTGGCAGGATCCTGATCCACTATGAAAACCCCATACACACCTGGCAGGATGCTGATAAACTGTGAAACCGCCATACACACCTGGCAGGATCCTGATAAACTGTGAAAACCCCATACAAACCTGGCAGGATACTGATACACTGTGAAACCCTCATACACACCCGGCAGGAGCCTGATACACTGTGAAAACTCCATACACACCTGGCAGGACGCTGATAAACTGTGAAAATCCCATACAAACCGGGCAGGACCCTGATACACTGTGAAAACCCCATACCCTCCTGGCAGGAACCTGATACACTGTGAAAACCCCATACACACCTGGCAGGACCCTGATACTCTGTGAAAACCCCATACACTCCTGGCAGGATCCTGATCCAGTGTGAAACCCCATACACACCTGGCAGTCTCCTGATCCACTGTGAAACCACATATTCACCTGGCAGATCCTGATACACCGTGAAACCCCCATACACAACTGGCAGGATCCTGATCCACTGTGAACGTCCCAAACACATCTGGCACGATCCTGATACACTGTGAAACCCCATACACATCTGGCAGGATCCTGATACACCGTGAAACCCCAGACACATCTGGCAGGATCCTGATGCACAGTGAAACCCCATTCACATCTGGCAGGATACTGATACACTGTGTAACCCCCATACACACCTGGCAGGATCCTGATCCACTGTGAAAACTCCATACACACCTGGCAGGACGCTGATAAACTGTGAAAATCCCATACAAACCGGGCAGGATCCTGATACACTGTGAAAACCCCATAACCTCCTGGCAGGAACCTGCTACACTGTGAAAACCCCATACACACCTGGCAGGACCCTGATACACTGTGAAAACCCCATACACTCCTGGCAGGATCCTGATCCAGTGTGAAACCCCATACACACCTGGCAGTATCCTGATCCACTGTGAAACCACATATTCACCTGGCAGATCATGATACACCGTGAAACCCTCATACACAACTGGCAGGACCCTGATACACTGTGAAACCCCATACACATCTGGCAGGAACCTGATACACTGTGAAACCCCAGACACATCTGGCAGGATCCTGATGCTCTGTGAAAACTCCATACACACCTTGCAGGGCCCTGATACACTGTGAAATCCCCATATGCACCTGGCAGGATCCTGATCCACTGTGAAACCCCCATACACACCTGGCAGGACTCTGATACAATGTGAATCCCCTTACACAACTGGCAGGATCCTGATACACTGTGAAAACCCCATACACACCTGGCAGCACCCTGATACACTGTGAAAATCCCATACACTCGTGGCAAGATCCTGATCCAGTGTGAAACCCCATACATACCTGGCAGTATCCTGATCCACTGTGAAACCACATATTCACCTGGCAGATCCTGATACACTGTGAAAACCCCATACACAACTGGCAGGATCCTGATCCACTGTGAAACCCCCAAACACATCTGGCAGGATCCTGATACACTGTGAAACCCCATACACACCTGGCAGGATCCTGATACACTGTGAAACCCCAGACACATCTGGCAGGATCCTGATGCACTGTGAAAACCCCAAACACACCGTGCAGGGCCCTGATACACTGTGAAAACCCCATACACAACTGGCAGGAGTCTGATACACTGTGAATCCCCTGACACACCTGGCAGGATCCTGATACACTGTGAATCCCCTTACACACCTGGCAGGATCCTGATACATTGTGAAAACCCCATACCAACCTGGCAGGAGTGTGATACACTGTGAATTGCCATACACACCTGGCAGGATCCTGATCCACTGTGAAAACCCAATACACACCTGGCAGGACCCTGATACACTGTGAAAACCCCATACACACCTGGCAGGATCCTGATACACTTGTGAAAACCCCATACACACCTGGCAGGACACTGAGACACTGTGAAAACCCCATACACAGCTGGCAGGGTCCTGATACATTGTGAAAACCCCATACACACCTGGCAGGACCCTGATGCAATGTGAAATCCCCATACAAACCTGGCAGGACCCTGATACACTTTGAAAACCCCATACACACCTGTCAGGATCCTATTACACTATGAAAACCCCATACACACCTGGCAGGATCCAGATCCACTGTGAAACCCCATACACGTCTGGCAGGATCCTGATACACTGTGAAAATTCAAACACACCTGGAAGCATCATGATACACTGTGAAACCCCAATGCACACCTGGCAGGATCCTAATACACTCTGAAACTCCATACACTTCTGGCAGGAATCTGATAGACTGTGCATCCCCCATACACATCTGGAAGGATCCAGATGCAAATGAAATCCCCATACACATCTGGCAGGATCCTGATGCATTGTGAAAACCCCATACACACGTGGCAGGATCCTGATACACTGTGAAACCCCATACACATCTGGCAGGATCCTGATGCTCGGTGAAAACCCCATACACACATGGCAGGATCCTGATACACTGTGAAACCCCAAAGACATCTGACAGGATCCTGATAAACTGTGAATCCCCCATACACACCTGGCAGGATCCTGAACCACTGTGAAAACCCCATACACACCTGGCAGGACCCTAATAAACTGTGAAAACCCCATGCACACCTGGCAGAATCCTGATCCACTGTGAAAACCCATACACACCTGGCAGGATCCTGATACACTGTGAAATCCCCATACACAACTGGCAGGAGCCTGATCCACTGTGAAACCCCCATACACATCTGGCAGTATCCTGATACACTGTGAAACCCCATACACACCTGGCAGGATCTTGATTCACTGTGAAACCCCAGACACTCCTGGCAGGACCCTGATACACTGTGAATCCCCGTTCACAATTGGCAGAATACTGATACACTGTGAAAACCCCATACAAACCTGGCAGGAACTTGATACACTGTGAAACCACCATACCCACCTGGCAGGATTCTGATACACTTGTGAAAACCCAATACCCACCTGGCAGGAGCCTGATACACTGTGAAAACCCCATACACAACTTGCAGGACCGTGATACACTGTGAAAACCCCATGCACTCCTGGCAGGATCCTGATACACGGTGAAAACCCCATACACTCCTGGCAGGATATTGATCCACTGTGAAAACCCCATACACAACTGGCAGGATCCTGATCCACTGTGAAACCCCCATACACATCTGGCAGTATCCTGATACACTGTGAAACCCCATACACACCTGGCAGGATCTTGATTCACTGTGAAACCCCAGACACATCTGGCAGGATCCTGATACACTGTGAAAACCCCATATACTCCTGGCAGGACCCTGATACACTGTGAATCCCCGTACACAATTGGCAGAATCCTGATACACTGTGAAAACCCCATACAAAACTGGCAGGATCCTGATACACAT
Source organism: Heterodontus francisci (assembly GCF_036365525.1). Taxonomy (NCBI): domain Eukaryota; kingdom Metazoa; phylum Chordata; class Chondrichthyes; order Heterodontiformes; family Heterodontidae; genus Heterodontus; species Heterodontus francisci. The sequence continues at coordinate 7,041,891 of NW_027140867.1, read as the reverse complement.
GTGATAACCCCATACACACCTGGCAGGACCCTGATACACTGTGAAAACCCCATACACACCTGTCAGGTACCTGATACACTGGGAACACCCCATACAAACCTGGCAGGAACCTGATACACTGTGAAAGCACCATACACACCTGGCAGGATACTGATACGCTTTGAAAACCCCATAAACACCTGGCAGGATCCTGTTACATTGTGAAAACCCCAAACACAACTGGCAGGATCCTGATAAATTGTGAAACCCCCATACACACCTGGCAGGATCCTGATACACTGTGAAAACCCCATACACACGTGGCAGGATCCTGATGAACTGTGAAACCCCCAAACACACCAGGAAGGATCCTGATGCACTGTGAAAACCCCACACACACGTGGCAGGATCCTGAACCACTGTGAAACCCCATCCAGACCAAGCAGGATGCTGATAAACTGTGAAACCCACATACATAACTGGCAGGATCCTGATCCACTGTGAAACCAACAGACACACCTGGCAGGATCCTGATACACTGTGAAAACCCCATACACACGTGGCAGGATCCTAATAAACTGTGAAACCCCATACACACGTGGCAGCATCCTGATACACTGTGAAAACCTCATACACACCTGGCAGGAACCTGAGCCACTGTGAAAACCCCATACACACCTGGCAGGATCCTGATACACTGTGAAAACCCCATACACACGTGGCAGCATCCTGATACACTGTGAAAACCTCATACACACCTGGCAGGAACCTGAGCCACTGTGAAAACCCCATACACACATGGCAGGATCCTGAACCACTGTGAAAACCCTATGCACACCTGGCAGGATTATGATGAACTGTGAAACCCCCACACACACCTGGCAGGATACTGATACACTGTGAAACCCCCATGCACACATGGCAGGATGCTGATAAACTGTGAAACCCCCATACACACCTGGCAGAATCCTGATAAACTCTGAAAACCCCATACACACCTGGCAGGATCCTGATATACTGTGAAAACCCATACACAACTGGCAGGATACTGATACACTGTGAAACCCCCATACACACCCGGCAGGAGCCTGATACACGGTGAAAACCCCTTACAAACCTGGCAGATTCCTGATGCACAGTGAAACCCCAATCACATCTGGCAGGATCCTGATACACTGTGAAACCCCATACACACCTGGCAGGATCCTGATACACTGTGAAAACCCCATACACACCTGTCAGGTACCTGATACACTGGGAACACCCCATACAAACCTGGCAGGAACCTGATACACTGTGAAAGCACCATACACACCTGGCAGGATACTGATACGCTTTGAAAACCCCATAAACACCTGGCAGGATCCTGTTACACTGTGAAAACCCCAAACACAACTGGCAGGATCCTGATAAATTGTGAAACCCCCATACACACCTGGCAGGATCCTGATACACTGTGAAAACCCCATACACACGTGGCAGGATCCTGATGAACTGTGAAACCCCCAAACACACCAGGAAGGATCCTGATGCACTGTGAAAACCCCACACACACGTGGCAGGATCCTGAACCACTGTGAAACCCCATCCAGACCAAGCAGGATGCTGATAAACTGTGAAACCCACATACATAACTGGCAGGATCCTGATCCACTGTGAAACCAACAGACACACCTGGCAGGATCCTGATACACTGTGAAAACCCCATACACACGTGGCAGGATCCTAATAAACTGTGAAACCCCATACACACGTGGCAGCATCCTGATACACTGTGAAAACCTCATACACACCTGGCAGGAACCAGAGCCACTGTGAAAACCCCATACACACCTGGCCGGATCCTGATCCACTGTGAAAACCCCATACACACATGGCAGGATCCTGAACCACTGTGAAAACCCTATGCACACCTGGCAGGATTCTGATGAACTGTGAAACCCCCATACACACCTGGCAGGATACTGATACACTGTGAAACCCCCATGCACACATGGCAGGATGCTGATAAACTGTGAAACCCCCATTCACACCTGGCAGAATCCTGATAAACTCTGAAAACCCCATACACACCTGGCAGGATCCTGATATACTGTGAAAACCCATACACAACTGGCAGGATACTGATACACTGTGAAACCCCCATACACACCCGGCAGGAGCCTGATACACGGTGAAAACCCCTTACAAACCTGGCAGATTCCTGATGCACAGTGAAACCCCAATCACATCTGGCAGGATCCTGATACACTGTGAAACCCCATACACACCTGGCAGGATCCTGATACACTGTGAAACCCCATACACACCTGGCAGAATCCTGATACACTGTGAAACCCCATACACACGTGGCAGGATCCTGAAACACTGTGAAACCCCCATACACACCTGGCAGGATCCTGATCCACTGTGAAATCTCCATACACACCTGGCAGGACGCTGACAAACTGTGAAAACCCCATACACACCTGGCAGGTCCCTGATACACTGTGAAAACCCCATACACTCCTGGCAGGATCCTCTATCCAGTGTGAAACCCCATACACACCTGGCAGTATCCTGATCCACTGTGAAACCACATACACACCTTGCAGTATCCTGATAAACTGTGAAAACCCCATACACAACTGGCAGGATCGTGATCCACTGTGAAACCCCCATACACACCTGGTAGGACTCTGATACACTGTGAAAACCCCATACACTCCTGGCAGGATCCTGATCCAGTGTGAAACCCCATACACACCTGGCAGTATTCTGATCCATGTGAAACCACATACACACCTGGCAGTATCCTGATACACTGTGAAAACCCCATACACAACTGGCAGGATCCTGATTCACTGTGAAACCCCCATACACATCTGGCAGGATCCTGATACACTGTGAAACCCCGGACACACCTGGCAGGATCCTGTTACACTGTGAAACCCCAGACACATCTGGCAGGATCCTGATGCACTGTGAAATCCCCAAACACACCTTGCAGGGCCCTGATACACTGTGAAATCCCCATAAGCACCTGGCAGGATCCTGATGCACTGTGAAAACCCCATACACAACTGGCAGGACTCTGATACACTGTGAATCCCCTGACACACCTCGCAGGACACAGATACACTGTGAAAACCCCATACACACCTGGCAGGATCCTGATACACGTGTGAAAACCCCATACACACCTGGGAGGACACTGAGACACAGTGAAAACCCCATACACAGCTGGCAGGGTCCTGATACATTGTGAAAACCCCATAGACACCTGGCAGGACCCTGACGCAATGTGAAATCCCCATACACACCTGGCAGGACCCTGATACACTGTGAAACCCCCATACACACCTGGCAGGATCCCGATACACTGTAAAAACCCCATACACACCTGTCAGTATCCTGATACACGATGAAAACCCCATACACACCTGGCAGGATCCTGATCCACTGTGAAACCCCATACACATCTTTCAGGATCCTGATACACTGTGAAAATTCATACACACCTGGAAGGATCATGATACACCGTGAAAACCCAATGCACACCTGGCAGGAATCTAATACACTCTGAAACCCCATACACACCTGGCAGGATCCTGAACCACTGTGAAAACCCCATACACGCCTGGCAGGACCCTAATAAACTGTGAAAACCCCATGCACACCTGGCAGAATCCTGATCCACTGTGAAAACCCATACACACCTGGCAGTATCCTGATACACTGCGAAAACCCCATACACAACTGGCAGGATCCTGATCCACTGTGAAACCCCCAAACACATCTGGACGTATCCTGATACACTGTGAAACCCCATACACACCTGGCAGGATCTTGATTCACTGTGAAACCCCAGACACTCCTGTCAGGACACTGATACACTGTGAAAACCCGATACAAACCTGGCAGGAACTTGATACACTTTGAAACCACCATGCACACCTGGCAGGATTCTGATACCCTTGTGAAAACCCCATGCACACCTGGCAGGACCCTGATACACTGTGAAACCCCAAACACATCTGACAGGATCCTGATAAACTGTGAAACCCCCATACACACCTGGCAGGATCCTGAACCACTGTGAAAACTCCTTACACACCTGGCAGGACACTAATAAACTGTGAAAATACTATACACACGAGGCAGGACCCTGATACACTGTGAAAACCCCATACACTCCTGGCAGGATCCTGATACACTGTGAAAACCCCATATTCTCCTGGCAGGATCCTGATACACTGTGAAACCCCATACACACCTGGCAGGATCCTGATACACTGTGAAAACCCCATACACACCTGGCAGGATCCAGATCCACTGTGAAAACCCCATACACACCTGGCAGGACCCTGATAAACTGTAAAAACCCCAAGCACACCTGGCAGAATCCTGATCCACTGTTGAAACACATATACACCTGGCAGGATCCTGATACACTGTGAAACCCCCATACACATCTGGCAGTATCCTGATACACTGTGAAACCACATACACACGTGGCAGGATCTTGATTCACTGTGAAACCCCAGACACATCTGGCAGGATCCTGATACACGGTGAATACCCCGTACACTCCTGGCAGGACCCTGATACACTGTGAATCCCCGTACACCATTGGCAGAATCCTGATACACTGTGAAAACCCCATACAAAGCTGGCAGGACCTTGATACACTGTGAAAACACCATACACACCAGGCAGGCTCCTGATACACTTGGGAAAACCCCATACACACCTGGCAGGAAACTGATACACTGTGAAAACCCCATACACACCTGTCAGGAACCTGATACACAGGGAACACCCCCAACACACCTGGCAGGAACCTGATGCACTGTGAAAAGCCCATTCACAAATGGCAGGATAATGTTACACTGTGAAAACCCCATACACACCTGGCAGGACACTGATACACTGTGAAAACACCATACACACCTGGCAGGATCCTGATAAATTGTGAAACCCCCAAACACACCTGGCAGGATCCTGATACACTGTTAAAACCCCATACACACGTGGCAGGATCCTGATGAACTGTGAAACCCCCATGCACACCAGGAAGGATCCTGATACACTGTGAAGACCCCACACACACGTGGCAGGATCCTGATCCACTGTGAAACCCCATACAGACCAGGCAGGATCCTGATAAACTGTGAAACCCACATACATACCTGGCAGGATCCTGATACACTGTGAAACCAACATACACATCTGGCAGGATCCTGATACACTGTGAAAACCCCATACACACGTGGCAGGATCCTAATAAACTGTGAAACCACATACACACGAGGCAGCATCCTGATACACTGTGGAAACCCCATACACACCTGGCAGGAACCTGATCCACTGTGAAAACTCCATATACAACCGGCCGGATCCTGATCCACTGTGAAAACCCCATGCACACCTGGCAGGATCCTGATCCACTTTGAAAACCGCATACACACCTGGCAGGATGCTGATAAACTGTGAAACCCCCATACACACCTGGCAGGATGCTGATAAACTGTGAAACCCCCTTACACACCTGGCAGTATCCTGATAAACACTGAAAACACCATACACACCTGGCAGGATCCTGATATACTGTGATAACCTGTACACACCTGGCAGGATACTGATACTCTGTGAAAACCCCGTACAAACCTGGCAGATTGCTGATGCACAGTGAAACCCCAATCACATCTGGCAGGATCCTGATGCACAGTGAAACCCCATTCACATCTGGCAGGATCCTGATACACTGTGAAACCCCATACACACCTGGCAGGATCCTGATACACTGTGAAACCCCATACACACCTGGCAGAATCCTGATGCACTGTGAAACCCCATACACACGTGGCAGGATCCTATTACACTGTGAAACACCCATACACACCTGGCAGGATCCTGATCCACTGTGAAAACTCCATACACACCTGGCAGGATTCTGATACACTCTGAAAACCCAATTCACAACTGGCAGGATCCTGATACACTGTGAAAACCCCATACCCTCCTGGCATGAACCTGATACACTGTGAAAACCCCATACACACCTGGCAGGACCCTGATACACTGTGAAAACCCCATACCCTCCTGGCAGGAACCTGATACACTGTGAAAACCCCATACACACCTGGCAGGACCCTGATGCACTGTGAAAACCCCAGACACTCCTGGCAGTATCCTGATACAGTGTGAAACCCCATACACACCTGGTATTATCCTGATCCACTGTGAAACCCCCATACACATCTGGCAGGATCCTGATACACTGTGAAACCCCAGACACACCTGGCAGGATCCTGATAGACTGTGAAACCCCAGACACATCTGGCAGGATACTGATACACTGTGAAAATCCCATACACACCTTGCATTGCCCTCATACACTGTGAAATCCCTAGATGCACCTGGCAGGATCCTGATCCACTGTGAAACCCCCATACACACCTGGCAGGATCTTGATACTCTGTGCAACCCCCATACACATCTGGAAGGATCCAGATGCAATGTGAAATCCCCATGCACATTTTGCAGTATCCTGATGCACTGTGAAAACTCCATACACACGTGGCAGGATCTTGATACACTGTGAAACCCCATACACATCTGGCAGGATCCTGATGCTCTGTGAAAACCCCATACACACGTGGCAGGATCCTGATACACTGTGAAACCCCAAACACATCTGACAGGATCCTGATAAGCTGTGAAACCCCCATACACACCTGGCAGGATCCTGAACCACTGTGAAAACTCCTTACACACCTGGCAGGACACTAATAAACTGTGAAAACCCCATCCACACGTGACAGGACCCTGATACAATGTGAAAACCCCATACACTCCTGGCAGGATCCTGATACACTGTGAAAACCCCACACACTCCTGGCAGGATCCTGATACACTGTGAAACCCCATACACACCTGGCAGGATCCTGATACATTGTGAAAACCCCATACACACCCGGCAGGATCCAGATCCACTGTGAAAACCCCATACACAACTGGCAGGACCCTGATAAACTGTAAAAACCCCAAGCACACCTGGCAGAATCCTGATCCACTGTGAAAACACATATTCACCTGGCAGGATCCTGATACACTGTGAAAACCCCATACAGAACTGGCAGGATCCTGATACACTGTGAAACCACATACACACGTGGCAGGATCTTGATTCACTGTGAAACCCCAGACACATCTGGCAGGATCCTGATACACTGTGAATACCCCGTACACTCCTGGCAGGACCCTGATACACTGTGAATCCCCGTACACAATTGGCAGAATCCTGATACACTGTGAAAACCCCATACAAACATGGAAGGACCTTGATACACTGTGAAAACACCATACACACCTGGCAGGATCCTGATACACTGTGAAAACCCCATACACACCTGTCAGGATCCTGATACACCGGGAACACCCCAAACACACCTGGCAGGAACCTGATACACTGTGAAAACCCCATACACACCTGGCAGGAACCGGATACACTGTGAAAACCCCATACACACCTGGAAGGATACTGATACACTTTGAAAACGCCATACACACCTGGCAGGATCCTGATACACTGTGAAAACCCCATACACACCTGTCAGGATCCTGATACACTGTGAAAAGCCCATTCACAAATGGCAGGATAATGTTACACTGTGAAAACCCCATACACACCTGGCAGGGCACTGATACACTGTGAAAACACCATACACACCTGGCAGGATCCTGATATGCTGTGAAAAGCCGATACACACATGGCAGGATCCTGAGACACTGTGAAACCCCATACACACGTGGCAGGATCCTGATGAACTGTGAAACCCCCATGCACACCAGGAAGGATCCTGATACACTGTGAAGACCCCACACACACGTGGCAGGATCCTGATCCACTGTCAAACCCCATACAGACCAGGCAGGATCCTGATAAACTGTGAAACCCACATACATACCTGGCAGGATCCTGATACACTGTGAAACCAACATACACACCTGGCAGGATCCTGAGACACTGTGAAAACCCCATACACACGTGGCAGGATCCTAATAAACTGTGAAACCCCATACACACGTGGCAGCATCCTGATACACTGTGGAAACCCCATACACACCTGGCAGGAACCTGATCCACTGTGAAAACTCCATACACACCTGGCCGGATCCTGATCCACTGTGAAAACCCCATACACACCTGGCAGGATCCTGATCCACTTTGAAAACCGCATACACACCTGGCAGGATGCTGATAAACTGAGAATCGCCCATACACACCTGGCAGGATGCTGATAAACTGTGAAACCCCCATACACACCTGGCAGTATCCTGATAAACTCTGAAAACACCATACACACCTGGCAGGATCCTGATATGCTGTGAAAACCCATACACACCTGGCAGGATACTGATACACTGTGAAAACCCCGTACAAACCTGGCAGATTGCTGATGCACTGTGAAACCCCAATCACATCTGGCAGGATCCTGATGCACAGTGAAACCCCATTCACATCTGGCAGGATCCTGATACACTGTGAAACCCCATACACACCTGGCAGGATCCTGATACACTGTGAAACCCCATACACACCTGGCAGAATCCTGATGCACTGTGAAACCCCATACACACGTGGCAGGATCCTGATACACTGTGAAAACTCCATACACACCTGGCAGGATTCTGATACACTCTGAAAACCCAATTCACAACTGGCAGGATCCTGATACACTGTGAAAACCCCATACCCTCCTGGCAGGAACCTGATACACTGTGAAAACCCCATACACACCAGGCAGGACACTGATACACTTTGAAAACCCCGTACACTCCTGGCAGGAACCTGATACACTGTGAAAACCCCATACACACCTGGCAGGACCCTGATACACTGTGAAAACCCCATACACTCCTGGCAGGATCCTGATCCAGTGTGAAGCCCCATACACACCTGGCAGTATCCTGATCCACTGTGAAACCACATACACACCTGGCAGCATCCTGATACACTGTGAAAACCCCATACTCAACTGGCAGGATCTTGATCCACGGTGAAACCCCCATACACATCTGGCAGGATCCTGATACACTGTGAAACCCCATACACACCTGGCAGGATCCTGATACACTGTGAAACCCCAGACACATCTGGCAGGATCCTGATTCACTGTGAAAACCCCATACACAACTTGCAGGGCCCTGATACACTGTGCAATTCCCAGATGCACCTGGCAGGATCCTGATCCACTGTGAAACCCCCATACACACCTGGCAGGATCTTGATACACTGCGAAACCCCATACACACCTGGCAGGATACTGATATACTGTGAAAACCCCATGCACACCTGGCAGGACTCTGATACACTTTGAATCCCCTTACGCACCTGGCAGGATCCTGATACACTGTGAAACCCCTTACACACCTGGCAGGATCCTGATACACTGTGAATCCCCATACACACCTGGCAGGATCCTGATACACTGTGAAAACCCCATACACACCTGGCAGGACCCTGATACATTGTGAAACCCCGTACACACCAGGCATGATCCTGGTACACTGTGAAAACCCCATACACACCTGTAAGGACCCTGATACACTGTGAAACCGCATACACACCAGGCAGGATTCCGGTACACTGTGAAAACACCATACACACCTGGCAGGACCCTGATACACTGTGAAAACCCCATACACACCTGGCAGGATACTGATACACTTGTGAAAACACCATACACACCTGGCAGGACCCTGAGACACTGTGAAAACCCCATACACACCTGGCAGGGTCCTGATACACTTTGAAAACCCCATACACACCTGGAAGGACCCTGATACACTGTGAATCCACATACTCACCTGGCAGCATCCCGATACACTGTGAAAACACCAAACACCTGGCAGGGCACTGATACACTGTGAAAACCCCATACACACCTGGCGGTACCCTGATACACTGTGAGAAACTCATACACACCTGGGAGGATCCTGATACACTCTGAAAACCCCATTCACACCTGGCAGGATCCTGATACACTGTGAAAACCGCATAGACACCTGGCAGGACCCGGATACACTGTGCAAACCCCATACACACCTGGCAGGATCCTGATATACTGTGAAAACCCCATACACACCTGGCAGTACCCTGATATACTGTGAAAACCCCATTCAAACCTGGCAGGATTTGTTACACTGTGAAAACCGCATACACACCTGGCAGGAACCTGATACACTGTGAAAACCCCATACACACCTGGCAGGATCCTGAAGCTCTGTGAAACCCTCATACACAACTGGAAGGATCCTGATACACTGTGAAAACCCCATACACACCTGGCAGGATCCTGATCCACTGTGAAACCCCCATACAGATCTGGCAGGATCCTGATACACTGTGAAACCCCATACACACCTGGCAGGAACCTGATCCACTGTGAAACCCCAGATACATCTGGCAGGATCCTGATGCACTGTGAAAACCCCATACACACCTTGCAGGGCCCTGATACACTGTGAAATCCCCAGATGCACCTGGCAGGATCCTGATTCACTATGAAACCCCCATACACACCTGGCAGGATCTTGATACACTGTGAAACCCCATACACACCTGGCAGGATACTGATACACTGTGAAAACCCCGGACACACCTGGCAGGGCCCTGATACACTGTGAAAACTCCATACACACGTGGCAGGATCCTGATACACTGTGAAACCCCATACACATCTGGCAGGATCCTGATGCTCTGTGAAAACCCCATACACACGTGGCAGGATCCTGATACACTGTGAAACCCCAAACACATCTGACAGGATCCTGATAAACTGTGAAACCACCATACCCACCTGGCAGGATCCTGAACCACTGTGAAAACTCATTACACACCTGGCAGGACACTAATAAACTGTGAAAACCCCAGACACAAGTGGCAGGACCCTGATACACTGTGAATACCCCATACACTCCTGACAGGATCCTGATACACTGTGAAAACCCCATACACTCCTGGCAGGATCCTGATACACTGTGAAACCCCATACACACCTGGCAGGATCCTGATACACTGTGAAAACCCCATACACACCTGGCAGGATCCAGATCCACTGTGAAAACCCCATACACACCTGGCAGGACCCTGATAAACTGTAAAAACCCCAAGCACACCTAGCAGAATCCTGATTCACTGTGAAAACACATATACACCTGGCAGGATCCTGATACACTGTGAAAACCCCATACACAACTGGCAGGATCCTGATACACTGTGAAACACCCATACACATCTGGCAGTATCCTGATACACTGTGAAACCACATACACACGTGGCAGGATCTTGATTCACTGTGAAACCCCAGACACATCTGGCAGGATCCTGAAACACTGTGAATACCGCGTACACTCCTTGCAGGAACCTGATACACTGTGAATCCCCGTACACAATTGGCAGAATCCTGATACACTGTGAAAACCCCATACAAACCTGTCAGGACCTTGATACACTGTGAATACCGCGTACACTCCTGGCAGGAACCTGATACACTGTGAATCCCCGTACACAATTGGCAGAATCCTGATACACTGTGAAAACCCCATACAAACCTGGCAGGACCTTGATACACTGTGAAAACACCAGGCACACCTGGCAGGATCATGATACACTTGTGAAAAACCCATACACACCAGTCAGGATCCTGATACACCGGGAACACCCCATACACACCTGGCAGGAACCTGATACACTGTGAAAACCCCATACACACCTGGAAGGATACTGATTCACTTTGAAAACGCCATACACACCTGGCAGGATCCTGATACACTGAGAAAACCCCATACACAATTGGCAGGGCCCTGATACACTGTGAAAACCCCATACACACCTGGCAGGATCCTGATACACTGTGAAAACCCCATACACTCCTGGCAGGACCCTGATGCACTGTGAAAAGCCCATTCACAAATGGCAGGATAATGTTACACTGTGAAAACCCCATACACACCTGGCAGGACACTGATACACTGTGAAATCCCCAGATGCACCTGGCAGGATCCTGAACCACTGTGAAACCCCCATACACACCTGGCAGGATCTTGATACACTGTGAAACCCCATACACACCTGGCAGGATACTGATACACTGTGAAAACCCCGTACACACCTTGCAGGGCCCTGATACACTGTGAAAACTCCATACACACGTGGCAGGATCCTGATACACTGTGAAACCCCATACACATCTGGCAGGATCCTGATGCTCTGTGAAAACCCCATACACACGTGGCAGGATCCTGATACACTGTGAAACCCCAAACACATCTGACAGGATCCTGATAAACTGTGAAACCCCCATACACACCTGGCAGGATCCTGAACCAATATGAAAACTGGTTACACACCTGGCAGGACACTAATAAACTGTGAAAACCCCACACACACGTGGCAGGACCCTGATACACTGTGAATACCCCAAACACTCCTGACAGGCTCCTGATACACTGTGAAAACCCCATACACTCCTGGCAGGATCCTGATACACTGTGAAACCCCATACACACCTGGCAGGATACTGATACACTGTGAAAACCCCATACACACCTGGCAGGATCCTGATACACAGTGAAAACCCCATACACACCTGGCAGGACCCTGATAAACTGCAGAAACCCCAATCACACCTAGCAGAATCCTGATCCACTGTGAAAACACATATACACCTGGCAGGATCCTGATAAACTGTGAAAACTCCATACACAACTGGCAGGATCCTGATACACTGTGAAACCCCTATACACATCTGGCAGTATCCTGATACACTGTGAAACCACATACACACGTGGCAGGATCTTGATTCACTGTGAAACCCCAGACACATCTGGCAGGATCCTGATACACTGTGAATACCGCGTACACTCCTGGCAGGACCCTGATACACTGTGAATCCCCGTACACAATTGGCAGAATCCTGATACACTGTGAAAACCCCATACAAACCTGGCAGGACCTTGATACACTGTGAAAACCCCATACACACCTGGCAGGATCATGATACACTTGTGAAAACCCCATACACACCTGTCAGGATCCTGATACACCGGGAACACCCCATACACACCTGGCAGGAACCTGATACACTGTGAAAAACCCATACACACCTGGCAGGATCCTGATACACTGAGAAAACCCCATACACAATTGGCAGGGCCCTGATACACTGTGAAAACCCCATACACACCTGGCAGGAACCTGATACACTGTGAAAACCCCATACACACCTGGCAGGACCCTGATGCACTGTGAAAAGCCCATTCACAAATGGCAGGATAATGTTACACTGTGAAAACCCCATACACACCTGGCAGGACACTGATACACTGTGAAAACACCAAACACACCTGGCAGGATCCGGATATGCTGTGAAAAGCCGATACACACCTGGCAGGATCCTGATACACTGTGAAACCCCATACACATCTGGCAGGATTCTGATAAATTGTGAAACTCCCAAACACACCTGGCAGGATCCTGGTACACTGTTAAAACCCCATACACACGTGGCAGGATCCTGATGAACTGTGAAACCCCCATGCACACCAGGAAGGATCCTGATACACTGTGAAGACCCCACACACACGTGGCAGGATCCTGTTCCACTGTGAAACCCCATACAGACCGGGCAGGATCCTGATAAACAGTGAAACCCACATACATACCTGGCAGGATCCGGATACACTGTGAAACCAACATACACACCTGGCAGGATCCTGATACACTGTGAAAACCCCATACACACGTGGCAGGATCCTAATAAACTGTGAAACCCCATGCACACGTGGCAGCATCCTGATACAATATGGAAACCCCATACACACCTGGCAGGACCCTGATCCACTGTGAAAACTCCATACACACCTGGTCGGATCCTGATCCACTGTGAAAACCCCATACACACCTGGCAGGATTCTGATCCACTTTGAAAACCGCATACACACCTGGCAGGATGCTGATAAACTGTGAAACCCGCATACACACATGGCAGGATGCTGATGAACTGTAAAACCCCCATACACACCTGGCAGTATCCTGATAAACGCTGAAAACACCATACACACCTGGCAGGATCCTGATATACTGTGAAAACCCATACACACCTGGCAGGATACTGATACACTGTGAAAACCCCGTACAAACCTGGCAGATTGCTGATGCACAGTGAAACCACAATCACATTTGGCAGGATCCTGATGCACAGTGAAACCCCATTCACATCTGGCAGGATCCTGATACACTGTGAAACCCCATACACACCTGGCAGGATCCTGATACACTGTGAAACCCCATACACACCTGGCAGAATCCTGATGCACTGTGAAACCCCATACACACGTGGCAGGATCCTGTTACATTGTGAAACCCCCATACACACCTGGCAGGATCCTGATCCACTGTGAAAACTCCATACACACCTGGCAGGATTCTGATACACTCTGAAATCCCAATTCACAACTGGCAGGATCCTGATACAATGTGAAAACCCCATACCCTCCTGGCAGGAACCTGATACACTGTGAAAACCCCATACAAACCTGGCATGACCCTGATACACTGTGAAAACCCCATACCCTCCTGGCAGGAACCTGATACACTGTGAAAACCACATACACACCTGGCAGGACCCTGATACACTGAGAAAACCCCATACACTCCTGGCAGGATCTTGATCCAGTGTGAAACCCCATAAACAACTGGCAGTATCCTGATCCACTGTGAAACCACATACACACCTGGCATCATCCTGATACATTGTGAAAACCCCATACTCAACTGGCAGGATCCTGATCCACTGTGAAACCCCCATACACATCTGGCAGGTTCCTGATACACTGTGAAACCCCATACACACCTGGCAGGCTCCTGATAAACTTTGAAACCCCAGACACATCTGGCAGGATCCTGATGCACTGAGAAAACCCCATACACACCTTGCAGGGCCCTGATACACTGTGAAATCCACATATGCACCTGGCAGGATCCTGATCCACTGTGAAACCCCCATACACACCTGGCAGGATCTTGATACACTGTGAAACCCCATACACACCTGGCAGGATACTGATACACTGTGAAAACCCCACACACACCTGGCAGGACTCTGATACACTTTAAATCCCCTTATGCACCTGGCAGGATCCTGATACACTGTGAATCCCCTCACACACCTGGCAGGATCCTGATAAACTGTGAAAACACCATACACACCTGGCAGGACCCTTATACATTGTGAAACCCCGTACACACCAGGCATGATCCTGATACACTGTGAAAACCCCATACACACCTGTAAGGACCCTGATACACTGTGAAACCGCATACACACCAGGCAGGATCCCGATACACAGTGAAAACACCATACACACCTGGCAGGACCCTGATACACTGTGAAAACCCCATACACACCTGGCAGGATACTGATACACTTGTGAAAACCCCACACACACCTGGCAGGACCCTGAGACACTGTGAAAACCCCATGCATACCTGGCAGGGTCCTGATACACTGTGAAAACCCCATACAAACCTGGCAGGACCCTGATACACTGTGAAGCCTCATACACACCTGGCAGGATCCCGATACACTGTGAAAACACCAAAAACACCTGGCAGGGCACTGATACACTGTGAAAACCCCATACACACCTGGCGGGACCCTGATACACTGTGAGAACCTCATACACACCTGGGAGGATCCTGATACACTCTGACAACCCCATTCACACCTGGCAGGATCCTGATACACTGTGAAAACCGCATAGACACCTGGCAGGACCCTGATACACTGTGAAAACCCCATACACACCTGGCAGGATCCTGATACACTGTGAAAACCCCATACACACCTGGCAGTACCCTGATATACTGTGAAAACCCAATTCAAACCTGGCAGGATTTTGTTACACTGTGAAAAACGCATACTCAACTGGCAGGATCCTGATCCACTGTGAAAACCCCATACACACATGGCAGGATCCTGATGCACTGTGAAACCCTCATACACACCTGGTAGGATCCTGATACACTGTGAAAACCCCATACACACCTGGCAGGACCCTGATACACTGTGAAAACCCCATAGAGACCTGGCAGGATCCTGATACACTGTGAAACCCCATACACACCTGGCAAGACCATGATACATTGTGAAAACCCCATGCACTCCAGGCAGGAGCCTGATCCACTGTGAAACGCCGTACACACCTGGCAGGATCCTGATCCACTGTGAAACCCCATGCACACCTGGCAGGACACTGATACAATGCAAAGCCCGAAACACACCTGGCAGGAACCTGATGCACTGTGAAATCCCCATGCACACCTGGCAGGACCCTGATACATTGTGAAACCCCGTACACACCAGGCATGATCCTGAGACACTGTGACAACCCCATACACACCTGTAAGGACCCTGATACACTGTGAAACCGCATACACACCAGGCAGGATCCCGATACACAGTGAAAACACCATA
The DNA here is from genome assembly GCF_036365525.1 of Heterodontus francisci. Lineage (NCBI taxonomy): Eukaryota > Metazoa > Chordata > Chondrichthyes > Heterodontiformes > Heterodontidae > Heterodontus > Heterodontus francisci. Next base: position 7,025,386 of record NW_027140867.1, on the reverse strand, counting down.
CACACCTGGCAGGACCCTGATACACTGTGAAAACCCCATACACACCTGGCAGGATACTGATACACTTGTGAAAACCCCACACACACCTGGCAGGACCCTGAGACACTGTGAAAACCCCATACATACCTGGCAGGGTCCTGATGCACTGTGAAAACCCCGTACAAACCTGGCAGGACCCTGATACACTGTGAAACCCCATACACACCTGGCAGGATCCCGATACACTGTGAAAACCCCATACACACCTGGCGGGACCCTGATACACTGTGAGAACCTCATACACACCTGGCGGGATCCTGATACACTCTGACAACACCATTCACTCCTGGCAGAATCCTGATACAATGTGAAAACCGCATAGACACCTGGCAGGACCCTGATACACTGTGAAAACCCCATGCACACCTGGCAGGATCCTGATACACTGTGAAAACCCCATACACACCTGGCAGTACCCTGATATACTGTGAAAACCCAATTCAAACCTGGCAGGATTTTGTTACACTGTGAAAAACGCATACACACATGGCAGGAGCCTGATACACTGTGAAAACCCGATACACACATGGCAGGATCCTGATGCACTGTGAAACCCTCATACACACCTGGTAGGATCCTGATACACTGTGAAAACCCCATACACACCTGGCAGGACCCTGATACACTGTGAAAACCCCATACAGACCTGGCAGGATCCTGATACACTGTGAAACCCCATACACACCTGGCAGGACCATGATACACTGTGAAAACCCCGTACACACCTGTCTGTGTCCTGAAACACTTTGAAACCCCAGACACACCTGGCAGGATCCTGATACACTGTGAAAACCCCATGCACTCCAGGCAGGAGCCTGATCCACTGTGAAACGCCGTACACACCTGGCAGAATCCTGATACACTGTGAAAACCACATGCACACCTGGCAGGATCATGATCCACTGTGAAACCCCATGCACACCTGGCAGGACACTGATACACTGCAAAGCCCGAAACACACCTGGCAGGAACCTGATGCACTGTGAAATCCCCATGCACACCTGGCAGGACCCTGATACATTGTGAAACCCCGTACACACCAGGCATGATCCTGATACACTGTGAAGCCCCATACACACCTGGCAGGATCCCGATACACTGTGAAAACACCAAAAACACCTGGCAGGGCACTGATACACTGTGAAAACCCCATACACACCTGGCGGGACCCTGATACACTGTGAGAACCTCATACACACCTGGGAGGATCCTGATACACTATGACAACCCCATTCACACCTGGCAGGATCCTGATACACTGTGAAAACCGCATAGACACCTGGCAGGACCCTGATACACTGTGAAAACCCCATACACACCTGGCAGGATCCTGATACACTGTGAAAACCCCATACACACCTGGCAGTACCCTGATATACTGTGAAAACCCAATTCAAACCTGGCAGGATTTTGTTACACAGTGAAAAACGCATACTCAACTGGCAGGATCCTGATCCACTGTGAAAACCCCATACACACATGGCAGGATCCTGATGCACTGTGAAACCCTCATACACACCTGGTAGGATCCTGATACACTGTGAAAACCCCATACACACCTGGCAGGACCCTGATACACTGTGAAAACCCCATAGAGACCTGGCAGGATCCTGATACACTGTGAAAACCCATACACACCTGGCAAGACCATGATACATTGTGAAAACCCCATGCACTCCAGGCAGGAGCCTGATCCACTGTGAAACGCCGTACACACCTGGCAGGATCCTGATACACTGTGAAAACCACATGCACACCTGGCAGGATCATGATCCACTGTGAAACCCCATGCACACCTGGCAGGACACTGATACAATGCAAAGCCCGAAACACACCTGGCAGGAACCTGATGCACTGTGAAATCCCCATGCACACCTGGCAGGACCCTGATACATTGTGAAACCCCGTACACACCAGGCATGATCCTGATACACTGTGACAACCCCATACACACCTGTAAGGACCCTGATACACTGTGAAACCGCATACACACCAGGCAGGATCCCGATACACAGTGAAAACACCATACACACCTGGCAGGACCCTGATACACTGTGAAAACCCCATACACACCTGGCAGGATACTGATACACTTGTGAAAACCCCACACACACCTGGCAGGACCCTGAGACACTGTGAAAACCCCATACATACCTGGCAGGGTCCTGATACACTGTGAAAACCCCGTACAAACCTGGCAGGACCCTGATACACTGTGAAACCCCATACACACCTGGCAGGATCCCGATACACTGTAAAAACCCCATATACACCTGGCGGGACCCTGATACACTGTGAGAACCTCATACACACCTGGCGGGATCCTGATACACTCTGACAACACCATTCACACCTGGCAGGATCCTGATACAATGTGAAAACCGCATAGACACCTGGCAGGACCCTGATACACTGTGAAAACCCCATACACACCTGGCAGGATCCTGATACACTGTGAAAACCCCATACACACCTGGCAGTACCCTGATATACTGTGAAAACCCAATTCAAACCTGGCAGGATTTTGTTACACTGTGAAAAACGCATACACACATGGCAGGAGCCTGATACACTGTGAAAACCCGATACACACATGGCAGGATCCTGATGCACTGTGAAACCCTCATACACACCTGGTAGGATCCTGATACACTGTGAAAACCCCACACACACCTGGCAGGACCCTGATACACTGTGAAAACCCCATACAGACCTGGCAGGATCCTGATACACTGTGAAACCCCATACACACCTGGCAGGACCATGATACACTGTGAAAACCCCGTACACACCTGTCTGTGTCCTGAAACACTTTGAAACCCCAGACACACCTGGCAGGATCCTGATACACTGTGAAAACCCCATGCACTCCAGGCAGGAGCCTGATCCACTGTGAAACGCCGTACACACCTGGCAGAATCCTGATACACTGTGAAAACCACATGCACACCTGGCAGGATCATGATCCACTGTGAAACCCCATGCACACCTGGCAGGACACTGATACACTGCAAAGCCCGAAACACACCTGGCAGGAACCTGATGCACTGTGAAATCCCCATGCACACCTGGCAGGACCCTGATACATTGTGAAACCCCGTACACACCAGGCATGATCCTGATACACTGTGAAAACCCATACACATCTATAAGGACCCTCATACACTGTGAAACCGCATACACACCAGGCAGGATCCCGATACACAGTGAAAATACCATACACACCTGGCAGGCCCCTGATACACTGTGAAAACCCCATACACACCTGGCAGGATACTGATACACTTGTCAAAACCCCACACACACCTGGCAGGACCCTGAGACACTGTGAAAACCCCATACATACCTGGCAGGGTCCTTATACTCTGTGAAAACCCCACACACACCTGGCAGGAACCTGATACACTGTGAAACCCCATACACACCTGGCAGGATCCCGATACACTGTGAAAACACCATAAACACCTGGCAGGGCACTGATACACTGTGAAAACCCCAGACACACCTGGCGGGACCCTGATGCACTGTGAGAACCTCATACACACCTGGGAGGATCCTGATACACTCTGACAACCCCACTCACACCTGGCAGGATCCTGATAGACTGTGAAAACCGCATAGACACCTGGCAGGATCCTGATACACTGTGAAAACCCCATACACACCTGGCAGTACCCTGATATACTGTGAAAACCCCATTCAAACCTGGCAGGATTTTGTTACACTGTGAAAAACGCATACACACATGGCAGGAGCCTGATACACTGTGAAAACCCCATACACACCTGGCAGGATCCTGATGCACTGTGAAACCCTCATACACACCTGGTAGGATCCTGATACACTGTGAAAACCCCATACACAACTGGCAGGAACCTGAGACACTGTGAAAACCCCATACACACCTGGCAGGAACCTGATACACTGTGAAACCCCATACACACCTGGCAGGACCATGATACACTGTGAAAACCCCGTACACACCTGTCTGTGTCCTGATACACTTTGAAACCCCATACACACCTGGCATGATCCTGATACACTGTGAAAACCCCATACACACCTGGCAGGATCCGGATGCACTGTGAAACCCTCATACACACCTGGTAGGATCCTGATACACTGTGAAAACCCCATACACAACTGGCAGGAGCCTGATCCACTGTGAAACGCCGTACACACCTGGCAGGATCCTGATACACTGTGAAAACCACATGCACACCTGGCAGGATCATGATCCACTGTGAAACCCCATACACACCTGGCAGGACACTGATACACTGCAAAGCCCGAAACACACCTGGCAGGAACCTGATGCACTGTGAAAACCGCATACGCACCTGGCAGGATCCTGTTACACTTTGAAAACTCCATACACACCTGGAAGGATCCTGATACACTGTGAAAACCACATGCACACCTGGAAGGATGCAGATGCAATGTGAAATCCCCATACACATCTGGCAGGTTCCTGATGCACTGTGAAACCCCATACACACGTGGCAGGAACCTGATACACTGTGAAGCCCCATCCACATCTGGCAGGATCCTGATGCTTTGTGAAAACCCCATACACACCCGGCAGCATCCTGATATACTGTGAAACCCCAAACACATCTGACAGGATCCTGATACACTGAAAACCCCAGCCACAGCTGGCAGGATCCTGAACCACTGTGAAAACTCCTGAACACACCTGGCAGGACACTGATAAACTGTGAAAACCCCATACACAGCTGGCAGGACACTGATACACTGTGAAAACCCCAGACACTCCTGGCAGGATCCTGATACACTGTGAAAACCCCATACACTCCTGGCAGGATCCTGAGACACTGTGAAAACCCCATACACACCTGGCAGGATCCTGACACATTGTGAAAACCCCATACACACCTGGCAGGATCCTGATCCACTGTGAAAACCCCATACACACCTGGCAGGGTCCTGATACACTGTGAAAACCCCATACAAACCTGTCAGGACCCTGATACACTGTGAAGCCCCATACACACCTGGCAGGATCCCGATACACTGTGAAAACACCACAAACACCTGGCAGGGCACTGATACACTGTGAAAACCCCATACACACCTGGCGGGACCCTGCTACACTGTGAGAACCTCATACACACCTGGGAGGATCCTGATACACTCTGACAACCCCATTCACTCCTGGCAGGATCCTGATACACTGTGAAAACCGCATAGACACCTGGCAGGACCCTGATACACTGTGAAAACCCCATACACACCTGGCAGGATCCTGATACACTGTGAAAACCCCATACACACCTGGCAGTACCCTGATATACTGTGAAAACCCAATTCAAACCTGGCAGGATTTTGTTACACTGTGAAAAACGCATACTCAACTGGCAAGATCCTGATCCACTGTGAAAACCCCATACACACATGGCAGGATCCGGATGCACTGTGAAACCCTCATACACACCTGGTAGGATCCTGATACACTGTGAAAACCCCATACACACCTGGCAGGACCCTGATACACTGTGAAAACCCCATACAGACCTGGCAGGATCCTGATACACTGTGAAACCCCATACACACCTGGCAAGACCATGATACATTGTGAAAACCCCATGCACTCCAGGCAGGAGCCTGATCCACTGTGAAACGCCGTACACACCTGGCAGGATCCTGATACACTGTGAAAACCACATGCACACCTGGCAGGATCATGATCCACTGTGAAACCCCATGCACACCTGGCAGGACACTGATACAATGCAAAGCCCGAAACACACCTGGCAGGAACCTGATGCACTGTGAAATCCCCATGCACACCTGGCAGGACCCTGATACATTGTCAATCCCCGTACACACCAGGCATGATCCTGATACACTGTGAAAACCCCATACACACCTGTAAGGACCCTGATACACTGTGAAACCGCATACACACCAGGCAGGATCCCGATACACAGTGAAAACACCATACACACCTGGCAGGACCCTGATACACTGTGAAAACCCCATACACACCTGGCAGGATACTGATACACTTGTGAAAACCCCACACACACCTGGCAGGACCCTGAGACACTGTGAAAACCCCATACATACCTGGCAGGGTCCTGATACACTGTGAAAACCCCGTACAAACCTGGCAGGACCCTGATACACTGTGAAACCCCATACACACGTGGCAGGATCCCGATACACTGTGAAAACCCCATACACACCTGGCGGGACCCTGATACACTGTGAGAACCTCATACACACCTGGGAGGATCCTGATACACTCTGACAACCCCATTCACACCTGGCAGGATCCTGATACACTGTGAAAACCGCATAGACACCTGGCAGGACCCTGATACACTGTGAAAACCCCATACACACCTGGCAGGATCCTGATACACTCAGAAAACCCCATACACACCTGGCAGTACCCTGATATACTGTGAAAACCCAATTCAAACCTGGCAGGATTTTGTTACACTGTGAAAAACGCATACACACATGGCAGGAGCCTGATACACTGTGAAAACCCGATACACACATGGCAGGATCCTGATGCACGGTGAAACCCTCATACACACCTGGTAGGATCCTGATACACTGTGAAAACCCCATACACACCTGGCAGGATCCTGATACACTGTGAAAACCCCATACACACCTGGCAGTACCCTGATATACTGTGAAAACCCAATTCAAACCTGACAGGATTTTGTTACACTGTGAAAAACGCATACTCAACTGGCAGGATCCTGATCCACTGTGAAAACCCCATACACACATGGCAGGATCCTGATGCACTGTGAAACCCTCATACACACCTGGTAGGATCCTGATACACTGTGAAAACCCCATACACACCTGGCAGGACCCTGATACACTGTGAAAACCCCATAGAGACCTGGCAGGATCCTGATACACTGTGAAACCCCATACACACCTGGCAAGACCATGATACATTGTGAAAACCCCATGCACTCCAGGCAGGAGCCTGATCCACTGTGAAACGCCGTACACACCTGGCAGGATCCTGATACACTGTGAAAACCACATGCACACCTGGCAGGATCATGATCCACTGTGAAACCCCATGCACACCTGGCAGGACACTGATACAATGCAAAGCCCGAAACACACCTGGCAGGAACCTGATGCACTGTGAAATCCTCATGCACACCTGGCAGGACCCTGATACATTGTGAAACCCCGTACACACCAGGCATGATCCTGATACACTGTGAAAACCCAACACACACCTGTAAGGACCCTGATACACTGTGAAACAGCATACACACCAGGCAGGATCCCGATACACAGTGAAAACACCATACACACCTGGCAGGACCCTGATACACTGTGAAAACCCCATACACACCTGGCAGGATACTGATACACTTGTGAAAACCCCACACACACCTGGCAGGACCCTGAGACACTGTGAAAACCCCATACATACCTGGCAGGGTCCTGATACACTGTGAAAACCCCGTACAAACCTGGCAGGACCCTGATACACTGTGAAACCCCATAGACACCTGGCAGGATCCCGATACACTGTGAAAACCCCATACACACCTGGCGGGACCATGATACACTGTGAGAACCTCATACACACCTGGGAGGATCCTGATACACTCTGACAACCCCATTCACACCTGGCAGGATCCTGATACACTGTGAAAACGGCATAGACACCTGGCAGGACCCTGATACACTGTGAAAACCCCATACACACCTGGCAGGATCCTGATACACTGTGAAAACCCCATACACACCTGGCAGTACCCTGATATACTGTGAAAACCCAATTCAAACCTGGCAGGATTTTGTTACACTGTGAAAAACGCATACACACATGGCAGGAGCCTGATACACTGTGAAAACCCGATACACACATGGCAGGATCCTGATGCACTCTGAAACCCTCATACACACCTGGTAGGATCCTGATACACTGTGAAAACCCCATACACACCTGGCAGGACCCTGATACACTGTGAAAACCCGATACACACATGGCAGGATCCTGATACACTGTGAAAACCCATCCACACCTGGCAGGACCATGATACACTGTGAAAACCCCGTACACACCTGTCTGTGTCCTGAAACACTTTGAAACCCCATATACACCTGGCAGGATCCTGATACACTGTGAAAACCCCATGCACTCCAGGCAGGAGCCTGATCCACTGTGAAACGCCGTACACACCTGGCAGAATCCTGATACACTGTGAAAACCACATGCACACCTGGCAGGATCATGATCCACTGTGAAACCCCATGCACACCTGGCAGGACACTGATACACTGCAAAGCCCGAAACACACCTGGCAGGAACCTGATGCACTGTGAAAACCGCATACACACCTGGCAGGACCCTGATACATTGTGAAACCCCGTACACACCAGGCATGATCCTGATACACTGTGAAAACCCCATACACACCTGTAAGGACCCTCATACACTGTGAAACCGCATACACACCAGGCAGGATCCCGATACACAGTGAAAATACCATACACACCTGGCAGGACACTGATACACTGTGAAAACCCCATACACACCTGGCAGGATACTGACACACTTGTGAAAACCCCACACACACCTGGCAGGACCCGGAGACACTGTGAAAACCCCATACATACCTGGCAGGGTCCTGATACACTGTGAAAACCACACACACCTCTGGCAGGACCCCGATACACTGTGAAATCCCATACACACCTGGCAGGATCCCGATACACTGTGAAAACACCATAAACACCTGGCAGGGCACTGATACACTGTGAAAACCCCATACACACATGGCGGGACCCTGATACACTGCGAGAACCTCATACACACCTGGGAGGATCCTGATACACTCTGACAACCCCATTCACTCCTGGCAGGATCCTGACAGACTGTGAAAACCGCATAGACACCTGGCAGGATCCTGATACACTGTGAAAACCCCATACACACCTGGCAGTACCCTGATATACTGTGAAAACCCCATTCAAACCTGGCAGGATTTTGTTACACTGTGAAAAACGCATACACACATGGCAGGAGCCTGATACACTGTGAAAACCCCATACACACCTGGCAGGATTCTGATGCACTGTGAAAACCCTCATACACACCTGGTAGGATCCTGATACACTGTGAAAACCCCATACACAACTGGCAGGAACCTGAGACACTGTGAAAACCCCATACACACCTGGCAGGAACCTGATACACTGTAAAACCCCATACACACCTGGCAGGACCATGATACACTGTGAAAACCCCGTACACACCTGTCTGTGTCCTGATACACTTTGAAACCCCATACACACCTGGCAGGATCCTGATACACTGTGAAAACCCCATACACACCTAGCAGGATCCTGATGCACTGTGAAACCCTCATACACACCTGGTAGGATCCTGAAACACTGTGAAAACCCCATACACAACTGGCAGGAGCCTGATCCACAGTGAAACGCCGTACACACCTGGCAGGATCCTGATACACTGTGAAAACCACATGCACACCTGGCAGGATCATGATCCACTGTGAAACCCCATACACACCTGGCAGGACACTGATACACTGCAAAGCCCGAAACACACCTGGCAGGAACCTGATGCACTGTGAAAACCGCATACACACCTGGCAGGATCCTGTTACACTTTGAAAACTCCATACACACCTGGAAGGATCCTGATACACTGTGAAAACCACATGCACACCTGGAAGGATGCAGATGCAATGTGAAATCCCCATACACATCTGGCAGGATCCTGATGCACTGTGAAAACCCCATACACACGTGGCAGGAACCTGATACACTGTGAAGCCCCATCCACATCTGGCAGGATCCTGATGCTCTGTGAAAACCCCATACACACCCGGCAGCATCCTGATACACTGTGAAACCCCAAACACATCTGACAGGATCCTGATACACTGAAAACCCCAGCCACAGCTGGCAGGATCCTGAACCACTGTGAAAACTCCTGAACACACCTGTCAGGACACTGATAAACTGTGAAAACCCCATACACACCTGGCAGGACACTGATCCACTGTGAAAACCCCAGACACTCCTGGCAGGATCCTGATACACTGTGAAAACCCCATACACTCCTGGCAGGATCCTGAGACACTGTGAAAACCCCGTACACACCTGGCAGGATCCTGACACATTGTGAAAACCCCATACACACCTGGCAGGATCCTGATCCACTGTGAAAACCCCATACACACCTGGCAGGACCCTGATAAACTGTGAAAACCCCATGCACACCTGGCAGAATCCTGATCCACTGTGAAAACCCATACACACCTGGCAGGATACTGATACACTGTGAAAACCCCATACACAACTGGCAGGATCCTGATCCACTGTGATACCCCCATACACATCTGGCAGTATCCTGATACACTGTGAAACCCCATTCACACCTGGCAGGATCTTGATGCACTGTGAAACTCCAGACACATCTGGCAGGATCCTGATACACTGTGAAAACCCCATACACCTTTGGCCGGACCCTGATACACTGTCAATCCGCGTACACAATTGGCAGAATCCTGATCCACTGTGAAAACCCATACAAACCTGGCAGGACCCTGATTCACTGTGAAAACACCATACACACCTGGCAGGATCCTGATACACGTGTGAAAACCCCATACACAACTGGCAGGTCCCTGATACACTGTGAAAACCCCCCACACACCTGTCAGGATCCTGATACACTGGGAAAATCCCACACACACCTGGCAGGAACCTGATACACTGTGAAAACCCCATACACACCTGGCAGGATACTGATACACGTTGAAAACACTATACACTCCTGGCAGGATCCTGATCCACAGTGAAACCCCATACACACCTGGCAGGATCCTGATACACTGTGTAAACCCCATACACACCTGGCAGGATCCTGATATGCTGTGAAAACCCCATACACACGTGGCAGGATACTGATACACTGTGAAACCCCATACACACCTGGCTGGACCCTGATACACTGTGAAACCCCATACACACCTGGCTGGTTTCTGATACACTGTGAAAACCCCATACACACCTGGCAGTACCCTGATATACTGTGAAAACCCAATTCAAACCTGGCAGGATTTTGTTACACTGTGAAAAACCCCGTACACACCTGTCTGTGTCCTGATACACTTTGAAACCCCAAACACACCTGGCAGGATCCTGATACACTGTGAAAACCCCATGCACTCCAGGCAGGAGCCTGATCCACTGTGAAACGCCGTACACACCTGGCAGGATCATGATACACTGTGAAAACCACATGCACACCTGGCAGGATCATGATCCACTGTGAAACCCCATACATACCTGGCAGGGTCCTGATACACTGTGAAAACCCCACACACACCTGGCAGGACCCCGATACACTGTGAAACCCCATACACACCTGGCAGGATCCCGATACACTGTGAAAACACCATAAACACCTGGCAGGGCACTGATACACTGTGAAAACCCCATACACACCTGGCGGGACCCTGATACACTGTGAGAACCTCATACACACCTGGGAGGATCCTGATACACTCTGACAACCCCATTCACACCTGGCAGGATCCTGATAGACTGTGAAAACCGCATAGACACCTGGCAGGATCCTGATACACTGTGAAAACCCCATACACACCTGGCAGTACCCTGATATACTGTGAAAACCCCATTCAAACCTGGCAGGATTTTGTTACACTGTGAAAAACGCATACACACATGGCAGGAGCCTGATACACTGTGAAAACCCCATACACACCTGGCAGGATCCTGATGCACTGTGAAACCCTCATACACACCTGGTAGGATCCTGATACACTTTGAAACCCCATACACACCTGGCAGGATCCTGATACACTGTGAAAACCCCATACACACCTGGCAGGATCCTGATGCACTGTGAAACCCTCATACACACCTGGTAGGATCCTGATACACTGTGAAAACCCCATACACAACTGGCAGGAGCCTGATCCACAGTGAAACGCCGTACACACCTGGCAGGATCCTGATACACTGTGAAAACCACATGCACACCTGGCAGGATCATGATCCACTGTGAAACCCCATACACACCTGGCAGGACACTGATACACTGCAAAGCCCGAAACACACCTGGCAGGAACCTGATGCACTGTGAAAACCGCATACACACCTGGCAGGATCCTGTTACACTTTGAAAACTCCATACACACCTGGAAGGATCCTGATACACTGTGAAAACCACATGCACACCTGGAAGGATGCAGATGCAATGTGAAATCCCCATACACATCTGGCAGGATCCTGATGCACTGTGAAAACCCCATACACACGTGGCAGGAACCTGATACACTGTGAAGCCCCATCCACATCTGGCAGGATCCTGATGCTCTGTGAAAACCCCATACACACCCGGCAGCATCCTGATATACTGTGAAACCCCAAACACATCTGACAGGATCCTGATACACTGAAAACCCCAGCCACAGCTGGCAGGATCCTGAACCACTGTGAAAACTCCTGAACACACCTGGCAGGACACTGATAAACTGTGAAAACCCCATACACACCTGGCAGGACACTGATACACTGTGAAAACCCCAGACACTCCTGGCAGGATCCTGATACACTGTGAAAACCCCATACACTCCTGGCAGGATCCTGAGACACTGTGAAAACCCCATACACACCTGGCAGGATCCTGACACATTGTGAAAACCCCATACACACCTGGCAGGATCCTGATCCACTGTGAAAACCCCATACACACCTGGCAGGACCCTGATAAACTGTGAAAACCCCATGCACACCTGGCAGAATCCTGATCCACTGTGAAAACCCATACACACCTGGCAGGATACTGATACACTGTGAAAACCCCATACACAACTGGCAGGATCCTGATCCACTGTGATACCGCCATACACATCTGGCAGTATCCTGATACACTGTGAAACCCCATTCACACCTGGCAGGATCTTGATGCACTGTGAAACCCCAGACACATCTGGCAGGATCCTGATACACTGTGAAAACCCCATACACCTTTGGCCGGACCCTGATACACTGTCAATCCGCGTACACAATTGGCAGAATCCTGATCCACTGTGAAAACCCATACAAACCTGGCAGGACCCTGATTCACTGTGAAAACACCATACACACCTGGCAGGATCCTGATACACGTGTGAAAACCCCATACACAACTGGCAGGTCCCTGATACACTGTGAAAACCCCCCACACACCTGTCAGGATCCTGATACACTGGGAAAATCCCACACACACCTGGCAGGAACCTGATACACCGTGAAAACCCCATACACACCTGGCAGGATACTGATACACGTTGAAAACACTATACACTCCTGGCAGGATCCTGATCCACAGTGAAACCCCATACACACCTGGCAGGATCCTGATACACTGTGTAAACCCCATACACACCTGGCAGGATCCTGATATGCTGTGAAAACCCCATACAAACGTGGCAGGATACTGATACACTGCGAAACCCCATACACACCTGGCTGGACCCTGATACACTGTGAAACCCCATACACACCTGGCAGGATTTTGTTACACTGTGAAAAACCCCATACACACCTGGCAGTACCCTGATATACTGTGAAACCCCAAACACACCTGGCAGGATCCTGATACACTGTGAAAACCCCATGCACTCCAGGCAGGAGCCTGATCCACTGTGAAACGCCGTACACACCTGGCAGGATCCTGATACACTGTGAAAACCACATGCACACCTGGCAGGATCATGATCCACTGTGAAACCCCATACATACCTGGCAGGGTCCTGATACACTGTGAAAACCCCACACACACCTGGCAGGACCCCGATACACTGTGAAACCCCATACACACCTGGCAGGATCCCGATGCACTGTGAAAACACCATAAACACCTGGCAGGGCACTGATACACTGTGAAAACCCCATACACACCTGGCGGGACCCTGATACACTGTGAGAACCTCATACACACCTGGGAGGATCCTGATACACTCTGACAACCCCATTCACTCCTGGCAGGATCCTGATAGACTGTGAAAACCGCATAGACACCTGGCAGGATCCTGATACACTGTGAAAACCCCATACACACCTGGCAGTACCCTGATATACTGTGAAAACCCCATTCAAACCTGGCAGGATTTTGTTACACTGTGAAAAACGCATACACACATGGCAGGAGCCTGATACACTGTGAAAACCCCATACACACCTGGCAGGATCCTGATGCACTGTGAAACCCTCATACACACCTGGTAGGATCCTGATACACTGTGAAAACCCCATACACAACTGGCAGGAACCTGAGACACTGTGAAAACCCCATACACACCTGGCAGGAACCTGATACACTGTGAAACCCCATACACACCTGGCAGGACCATGATACACTGTGAAAACCCCGTACACACCTGTCTGTGTCCTGATACACTTTGAAACCCCATACACACCTGGCAGGATCCTGATACACTGTGAAAACCCCATACACACCTGGCAGGATCCTGATGCACTGTGAAACCCTCATACACACCTGGTAGGATCCTGATACACTGTGAAAACCCCATACACAACTGGCAGGAGCCTGATCCACAGTGAAACGCCGTACACACCTGGCAGGATCCTGATACACTGTGAAAACCACATGCACACCTGGCAGGATCATGATCCACTGTGAAACCCCATACACACCTGGCAGGACACTGATACACTGCAAAGCCCGAAACACACCTGGCAGGAACCTGATGCACTGTGAAAACAGCATACACACCTGGCAGGATCCTGTTACACTTTGAAAACTCCATACACACCTGGAAGGATCCTGATACACTGTGAAAACCACATGCACACCTGGAAGGATGCAGATGCAATGTGAAATCCCCATACACATCTGGCAGGATCCTGATGCACTGTGAAAACCCCATACACACGTGGCAGGAACCTGATACACTGTGAAGCCCCATCCACATCTGGCAGGATCCTGATGCTCTGTGAAAACCCCATACACACCCGGCAGCATCCTGATATACTGTGAAACCCCAAACACATCTGACAGGATCCTGATACACTGAAAACCCCAGCCACAGCTGGCAGGATCCTGAACCACTGTGAAAACTCCTGAACACACCTGGCAGGACACTGATAAACTGTGAAAACCCCATACACACCTGGCAGGACACTGAGACACTGTGAAAACCCCAGACACTCCTGGCAGGATCCTGATACACTGTGAAAACCCCATACACTCCTGGCAGGATCCTGAGACACTGTGAAAACCCCATACACACCTGGCAGGATCCTGACACATTGTGAAAACCCCATACACACCTGGCAGGATCCTGATCCACTGTGAAAACCCCATACACACCTGGCAGGACCCTGATAAACTGTGAAAACCCCATGCACACCTGGCAGAATCCTGATCCACTGTGAAAACCCATACACACCTGGCAGGATACTGATACACTGTGAAAACCCCATACACAACTGGCAGGATCCTGATCCACTGTGATACCCCCATACACATCTGGCAGTATCCTGATACACTGTGAAACCCCATTCACACCTGGCAGGATCTTGATGCACTGTGAAACCCCAGACACATCTGGCAGGATCCTGATACACTGTGAAAACCCCATACACCATTGGCCGGACCCTGATACACTGTCAATCCGCGTACACAATTGGCAGAATCCTGATCCACTGTGAAAACCCATACAAACCTGGCAGGACCCTGATTCACTGTGAAAACACCATACACACCTGGCAGGATCCTGATACACGTGTGAAAACCCCATACACAACTGGCAGGTCCCTGATACACTGTGAAAACCCCCCACACACCTGTCAGGATCCTGATACACTGGGAAAATCCCACACACACCTGGCAGGAATTTGATACACTGTGAAAACCCCATACACACCTTGCAGGATACTGATACACGTTGAAAACCCCAAACACACCTGGCAGTATCCCGTTACACTGTGAAAACCCCATGCACAACTGGCAGGGCACGGATACACTGTGAAAACCCCATACACACCTGGCAGGATCCTGATACACTGTGAAACCCCATACACACCTGGCAGGATCCTCATAAACTGTGAAACCCCCATACACACCTGGCAGGATCCTGAACCACTGTGAAAACTCCATACACACCTGGCAGGACACTGATAAACTGTGAAAACCCCATACACACCTGGCAGGACACTGATACACTGTGTAAACCCCTTGCACTCCTGGCAGGATCCGGATACACTGTGAAAACACCACACACACCTGGCAGGACCCTGATACACTGTGAAAACACTATACACTCCTGGCAGGATCCTGATCCACAGTGAAACCCCATACACACCTGGCAGGATCCTGATACACTGTGTCAACCCCATACACACCTGGCAGGATCCTGATATGCTGTGAAAACCCCATACACACGTGGCAGGATACTGATACACTGTGAAACCCCATACACACCTGGCTGGACCCTGATACACTGTGAAACCCCATACACACCTGGCTTGTTTCTGATACACTGTGAAAACCCCATACACACCTGGCAGTACCCTGATATACTGTGAAAACCCTATTCAAACCTGGCAGGATTTTGTTACACTGTGAAAAATCCCGTACACACCTGTCTGTGTCCTGATACACTTTGAAACCCCATACACACCTGGCAGGATCCTGATACACTGTTTAAACCCCATGCACTCCAGGCAGGAGCCTGATCCACTGTGAAACGCCGTACACACCTGGCAGGATCCTGATATACTGTGAAAACCACATGCACACCTGGCAGGATCATGATCCACTGTGAAACCCCATGCACACCAGGCATGATCCTGATACATTGTAAAGCCCGAAACACACCTGGCAGGAACCTGATGCACTGTGAAATCCCCATGCACACCTGGCAGGACCCTGATACATTGTGAAACCCCGTACACACCAGGCATGATCCTGATACACTTTGAAAACCCCATACACACCTGTAAGGACCCTCATACACTGTGAAACCGCATACACACGAGGCAGGATCCCGATACACAGTGAAAACACCATACACACCTGGCAGGACCCTGATACACTGTGAAAACCCCATACACACCTGGCAGGATACTGATACACTTGTGAAAACCCCACACACACCTGGCAGGACCCTGAGACACTGTGAAAACCCCATACATACCTGGCAGGGTCCTGATACACTGTGAAAACCCCACACACACCTGGCAGGACCCTGATACACTGTGAAACCCCATACACACCTGGCAGGATCCCGATACACTGTGAAAACCCCAGACACACCAGGCGGGACCTTGGTACACTGTGAGAACCTCATACACACCTGGGAGGATCCTGATACACTCTGACAACCCCATTCACACCTGGCAGGATCCTGATACACTGTGAAAACCGCATGGTCACCTGGCAGGACCCTGATACACTGTGAAAACCCCATACACACCTGGCAGGATCCTGATACACTGTGAAAACCCCATACACACCTGGCAGTACCCTGATATACTGTGAAAACCCCATTCAAACCTGGCAGGATTTTGTTACACTGTGAAAAACGCATACACACATGGCAGGAGCCTGATACACTGTGAAAACCCCATACACACCTGGCAGGATCCTGATGCACTGTGAAACCCACATACACACCTGGTAGGATCCTGATACACTGTGAAAACCCCATACACACCTGGCAGGAACCTGAGACACTGTGAAAACCCCATACACACCTGGCTTGATCCTGATACACTGTGAAACCCCATACACACCTGGTAGGACCATGATACACTTTGAAAATCCCGTACACACCTGTCTGTGTCCTGATACACTTTGAAACCCCATACACACCTGGCAGGATCCTGATTCACTGTGAAAACCCCATGCACTCCAGGCAGGAGCCTGATCCACTATGAAACGCGGTACACACCTGGCAGGAACCTGATGCACTGTGAAATCCCCATGCACTCCTGACAGGACCCTGATACAAAGTGAAAACCGCATACACACCTGGCAGGATCCTGTTACACTTTGAAAACCCCATACACACATGGAAGGATCCTGATACACTGTGAAAACCACATGCACACCTGGAAGGATGCAGATGCAATGTGAAATCCCCATACACATCTAGCAGGATCCTGATGCACTGTGAAAACCCCATACACACGTGGCAGGAACCTGATAAACTGTGAAACCCCATGCACACCTGGCAGAATCCTGAACCACTGTGAAAACCCATACACACCTGGCAGGATCCTGACACACTGTAAAAAACCCATACACAACTGGCAGGATCCTGATCCACTGTGATATCCCCATACACATCTGGCAGTATCCTGAGACACTGTGAAACCCCATTCACACCTGGCAGTATCTTGATGCACTGTGAAACCCCAGACACATCTGGCAGGATCCTGATACACTGTGAAAACCCCATACACCTTTGGCCGGACCCTGATACACTGTCAATCCGCGTACACAATTGGCAGAATCCTGATCCACTGTGAAAACCCATACAAACCTGGCAGGACCCTGATTCACTGTGAAAACACCATACACCCCTGGCAGGATCCTGATACACTTGTGAAAACCCCATACACAACTGGCAGGTCCATGATACACTGTGAAAACCCCACACACACCTGTCAGGATCCTGATACACTGGGAAAATCCCATACACACCTGGCAGGAACCTGATACACTGTGAAAACCCCATACACACCTGGCAGGATACTGATACACTTTGAAAACCCCAAACACACCTGGCAGTATCCCGTTACACTGTGAAAACCCCATACACAACTGGCAGGGCACTGATACACTGTGAAAACCCGATACACACCTGGCAGGATCCTGATACACTGTGAAACCCCATACACACCTGGCAGGATCCTCATAAACTGTGAAACCCCCATACACACCTGGCAGGATCTCTGAACCACTGTGAAAACTCCATACACACCTGGCAGGACACTGATAAACTGTGAAAACCCCATACACACCTGGCAGGACCCTGCTACTCTGTGAAAACCCCTTGCACTCCTGGCAGGATCCGGATACACTGTGAAAACACCACACACACCTGGCAGGACCCTGATACACTGTGAAAACCCTATACACTCCTGGCAGGATCCTGATCCACAGTGAAACCCCATACACACCTGGCAGGATCCTGATACACTGTGTAAACCCCATACACACCTGGCAGGATCCTGATATGCTGTGAAAACCCCATACACACGTGGCAGGATACTGATACACTGTGAAACCCCATACACACCTGGCTGGACCCTGATACACTGTGAAACCCCATAAACACCTGGCTGGTTTCTGATACACTGTGAAAACCCCATACACATCTGGCAGGACACTGATACACTGTGAAACCCCATAGACACCTGGCAGGATCCTGATCCACTGTGAAACCCCATACACACCTGGCAGGATACTTATACACTGTGAAACCCCCATACACACCTGGCAGGATCCTGATCCACTGTGAAAACCCCATACACTCCTGGCAGGATCCTGATACACTGTGAAAACCCCATACACAACTGGCAGGATCCTGATACACTGTGAAACCCCAATGCACATCTGGCGGAATCCTGACACATTGTGATACTCCATACACACCTGGCAGGATCTTGGTACACTGTGAAACCCCAGACACATCTGGCAGGATCCTGATGCAATGTGAAAACCCCATGCACACCTGGCAGGACCCTGATACACTGTGAAAACCCCATACAATTCTGGCAGGATCCTGATACACTGTGAAATCCCCATACAATTCTGGCAGGATCCTGATACACTGTGAAATCCCCAAACACACCTGGCAGGACCCTGATACACTGTGAAAGCCCATACACACCTGGCAGGATCGCGAAACACAGTGAAAACACGATACGCACCTGGCAGGATCCTGATACACTTGTGAAAACCGCATACACACCTGGCAGGACACTGATACGCTGTGAAAACCCCATACACTCCTGCAGGATCCTGATACACAGGGAAAACCCCATACACACCTGGCAGGACCATGATACACGGTGAAAACACCATACACACCTGGCAGGATCCTGATACACTGTGAAAAACCCATACACACCTGGCAGGATCCTGATCCACTGTGAAAACCCCCATACACACCTGGCAGGATGCTGATAAACTGTGAAACCCCCATCCACACCTGGCAGAATCCTGATAAACTCTGAAAACCCCATACACACCTGGCAGGATCGTGATCTACTGTGAAAACCCATACACACCTGGCAGGCTCCTGATACACTGTGAAAACCCCGTACACATGTGGCAGGATCCTGATGCACAGTGTAACCCCATTCACATCTGGCAGGATCCTGATGCACAGTGAAAACCCATTAACATCTGGCTGGATCCTGATACACTGTGAAACCCCATATACATCTGGCAGGATCCTGATACACTGTGAAACCCCATACACACCTGGCAGGATCCTGATACACTGTGAAACCCCCATACACGCCTGGCAGGATCCTGAACCTCTGTGAAAACTCCATACACACCTGGCAGGACCCTAATAAACTGTGAAATCCCCATGCACACCTGGCAGAACCCTGATACACTGTGAAAACATCATACACACCTGGCAGGACCCTGATACACTGTGAAAACCCCATACAATCCTGGCAGGATCCTGATAAACTGTGAAAAAAACCACACACAACTGGCAGGAATCTGATAAACTGAGAAATCCACATAAACACCTGGCAGGATCCTGATGCACTGTGAAAACCCATGCACACCTGGCTGAATCCTGATAAACTGCAAACACCTTACACACCTGGCAGGATCCTGATACACTGTGAAAACCACTTACACACGTGGCAGGAGCCTGATCCACTGTGAAAACCCCATACACACCTGGCAGGATGCTGATCCACTGTGAAAACCCCAAACTCACTTGGCAGGATCCTGATACACTTTGAATACCCCATACACACCTGGCAGATTCCTGATACACTGTGAAAACCCCATACACACCTGGCAGGATCCTGATCCACTGTGAAAACCCCCATACACACCTGGCAGGATGCTGATAAACTGTGAAACCCCCATCCACACCTGGCAGAATCCTGATAAACTCTGAAAACCCCATACACACCTGGCAGGATCGTGATCTACTGTGAAAACCCAAACACACCTGGCAGGCTCCTGATACACTGTGAAAACCCCGTACACATGTGGCAGGATCCTGATGCACAGTGTAACCCCATTCACATCTGGCAGGATCCTGATGCACAGTGAAAACCCATTAACATCTGGCTGGATCCTGATACACTGTGAAACCCCATATACATCTGGCAGGATCCTGATACACTGTGAAACCCCATACACACCTGGCAGGATCCTGATACACTGTGAAACCCCCATACACACCTGGCAGGATCCTGAACCACTGTGAAAACTCCATACACACCTGGCAGGACTCTAATAAACTGTGAAATCCCCATGCACACCTGGCAGAACCCTGATACACTGTGAGAACCCCATACACTCCTGGCAGGATCCTGATACACTGTGAAAACATCATACACACCTGGCAGGACCCTGATACACTGTGAAAACCCCATACAATCCTGGCAGGATCCTGATACATTGTTAAAACTCATACACACCTGGCACTATCCTGATACACTGTGAAAACCCCATACACACCTGCAGGATCCTGATCCACTGTGAAAACCCCACACACATCCGGCAGGACCCTGATATAATGTGAAAACCCCATACACACCTGGCAGGACCCTGATACACTGTGAAAACCCCATTCACACCTGGCAGGATCCTGTTACACATTGAAAATCCCATACACACCTGGCAGTACACTTATACACTGTGAAACCCCATACACTCCTGGCAGTATCCTGATACACTGTGAAAACCCCATGCACACCTGGCAGGACCCAGATACACTGGGAAAAACCATACACACCTGGCAGGATCCTGACACACTGTGAAAACCCCATACACACCTGGCAGGACACTGATACACTGTGAAAATCTCATACACAACTGGCAGGATCCTGATACACTGTGAAAACCCCATACACGCCTGGCAGGACCCTGATACACTGTGAAAACCCCATTCACACCTGGCAGGATCCTGATACACTGTGAAAACCCCATACACATCTGGCAGGCACCTGATACACTGTGAAAACCCTGTACACATGTGGCAAGATCCTGATGCACAGTGAAACCCCATTCACATCAGGCAGGATCCTGATGCACAGTGAAACCCCATTCACATCTGGCAGGATCCTGATGCACAGTGAAAACCCATTCACATCTGGCAGGATCCTGATACACTGTGAAACCCCCATACACACCTGGCAGGATCCTGATACACTGTGAAAGCCCAAACACACCTGGCAGGATCCCGATACACTGTGAAAACACGATACACACCTTTCAGGACACTGATACACTGTGAAAACCCCATACACACCTGGCAGGATCCTGATACACTGGGAATGCCCCATACACACCTGGCAGGACACTGATACACGGTGAAAACTCCATACACACCTGGCAGGACCCTGATACACTGGGAAAACCCCATACACACCTCGCAGGACCCTGATACACAGTGAAAACCCCATACACACCTGGCAGCATCCTGATAAACTGTCAAAAACCCACACACAACTGGCAGGAACCTGATAAACTGAGAAATCCACATAAACACCTGGCAGGATCCTGATGCACTGTGAAAACCCCATGCACACCTGGCAGAGTCCTGATAAACTGTGAAACCCCTTACACACCTGGCAGGATCCTGATACACTGTGAAAACCCGTTACACACGTGGCAGGAGCCTGATCCACTGTGAAAACCCCATACACACCTGGCAGGATACTGATCCACTGTGAAAA
Source organism: Heterodontus francisci (assembly GCF_036365525.1). Lineage (NCBI taxonomy): Eukaryota > Metazoa > Chordata > Chondrichthyes > Heterodontiformes > Heterodontidae > Heterodontus > Heterodontus francisci. The sequence goes on along the minus strand of NW_027140867.1, from coordinate 7,002,373 downwards.
CCCCAAACTGACTTGGCAGGATCCTGATACACTTTGAATACCCCATACACACCTGGCAGATGCCTGATACACTGTGAAAACCCCATACACACCTGGCAGGATTCTGATCCACTGTGAAAACCCCCATACACACCTGGCAGGATGCTGATAAACTGTGAAACCCCCATACACACCTGGCAGAATCCTCATAAACTCTGAAAACCCCATACACACCTGGCAGGATCGTGATCTACTGTGAAAACCCATACACACCTGGCAGGCTCCTGATACACTGTGAAAACCCCGTACACATGTGGCAGGATCCTGATGCACAGTGAAACCCCATTCACATCTGGCAGGATCCTGATGCACAGTGAAACCCCATTCAAATCTTGCAGGATCCTGATGCACAGTGAAAACCCATTAACATCTGGCAGGATCCTGATACACTGTGAAACCCCATAAAGACCTGGCAGGATCCTGATACACTGTGAAACCCCATATACATCTGGCAGGATCCTGAAACATTGTGAAACCCCATACACACGTGGCAGGATCCTGATCCACTGTGAAACCCCCATGCACTCCTGGCAGGATCCTGAATCACTGTGAAAACTCCATACACATCTGGCAGGACCCTAATAAACTGTGAAATCCCCATGTACACCTGGCAGAACCCTGATACACTGTGAGAACCCCATACACTCCTGGCAGGATCCTGATACACTGTGAAAACATCATACACACCTGGCAGGACCCTGATACACTGTGAAAACACCATACAATCCTGGCAGGATCCTGATACATTGTTAAAACTCATACACACCTGGCACTATCCTGATACACTGTGAAAACCCCATACACACCTGCAGGATCCTGATCCACTGTGAAAACCCCACACACATCCGGCAGTACCCTGATATAATGTGAAAACCCCATACACACCTGGCAGGACCCTGATACACTGTGAAAACCCCATTCACACCTGGCAGGATCCTGTTACACATTGAAAATCCCATACACACCTGGCAGTACACTGATACACTGTGAAACCCCATACACTCCTGGCAGGATCCTGATACACTGTGAAAACCCCATGCACACCTGGCAGGACCCTAATAAACTGTAAAATCCCCATGCACACCTGGCAGAACCCTGATACACTGTGAGAACCCCATACACTCCTGGCAGGATCCTGATACACTGTGAAAACATCATACACACCTGGCAGGACCCTGATACACTGTGAAAACCCCACACAATACTGGCAGGATCCTGATAAACTGAGAAAAAACCACACACAACTGGCAGGAATCTGATAAACTGAGAAATCCACATAAACACCTGGCAGGATCCTGATGCACTGTGAAAACCCATGCACACCTGGCTGAATCCTGATAAACTGCAAACCCCTTACACACCTGGCAGGATCCTGATACACTGTGAAAACCACTTACACACGTGGCAGGAGCCTGATCCACTGTGAAAACCCCATACACACCTGGCAGGATGCTGATCCACTGTGAAAACCCCAAACTCACTTGGCAGGATCCTGATACACTTTGAATACCCCATACACACCTGGCAGATTCCTGATACACTGTGAAAACCCCATACACACCTGGCAGGATCCTGATCCACTGTGAAAACCCCCATACACACCTGGCAGGATGCTGATAAACTGTGAAACCCCCATCCACACCTGGCAGAATCCTGATAAACTCTGAAAACCCCATACACACCTGGCAGGATCGTGATCTACTGTGAAAACCCATACACACCTGGCAGGCTCCTGATACACTGTGAAAACCCCGTACACATGTGGCAGGATCCTGATGCACAGTGTAACCCCATTCACATCTGGCAGGATCCTGATGCACAGTGAAAACCCATTAACATCTGGCTGGATCCTGATACACTGTGAAACCCCATATACATCTGGCAGGATCCTGATACACTGTGAAACCCCATACACACCTGGCAGGATCCTGATACACTGTGAAACCCCCATACACACCTGGCAGGATCCTGAACCACTGTGAAAACTCCATACACACCTGGCAGGACCCTAATAAACTGTGAAATCCCCATGCACACCTGGCAGAACCCTGATACACTGTGAGAACCCCATACACTCCTGGCAGGATCCTGATACAATGTGAAAACATCATACACACCAGGCAGGACCCTGATACACTGTGAAAACCCCATACAATCCTGGCAGGATCCTGATACATTGTTAAAACTCATACACACCTGGCACTATCCTGATACACTGTGAAAACCCCATACACACCTGCAGGATCCTGATCCACTGTGAAAACCCCACACACATCCGGCAGGAACCTGATATAATGTGAAAACCCCATACACACCTGGCAGGACCCTGATACACTGTGAAAACCCCATTCACACCTGGCAGGATCCTGTTACACATTGAAAATCCCATACACACCTGGCAGTACACTGATACACTGTGAAACCCCATACACTCCTGGCAGGATCCTGATACACTGGAAAACCCCATGCACACCTGGCAGGACCCAGATACACTGGGAAAAACCATACACGCCTGGCAGGATCCTGACACACTATGAAAACCCCATACACACCTGGCAGGACACTGATACACTGTGAAAATCCCATACACAACTGGCAGGATCCTGATACACTGTGAAAACCCCATACACGCCTGGCAGGACCCTGATACACTGTGAAAACCCCATCAACACCTGGCAGGATCCTGATACACTGTGAAAACCCCATACACATCTGGCAGGCACCTGATACACTGTGAAAAGCCTGTACACATGTGGCAAGATCCTGATGCACAGTGAAACCCCATTCACATCAGGCAGGATCCTGATGCACAGTGAAACCCCATTCACATCTGGCAGGATCCTGATGCACAGTGAAAACCCATTCACATCTGGCAGGATCCTGATACACTGTGAAACCCCCATACACACCTGGCAGGATCCTGATACACTGTGAAAGCCCAAACACACCTGGCAGGATCCCGATACACTGTGAAAACACGATACACACCTGGCAGGACTCTGATACACTGTGAAAACCCCATACACACCTGGCAGGATCCTGATAAACTTCTGAAAACCCCATACACACCTTTCAGGACACTGATACACTGTGAAAACCCCATACACACCTGCAGGATCCTGATACACTGGGAAAGCCCCATACACACCTGGCAGGACACTGATACACGGTGAAAACTCCATACACACCTGGCAGGACCCTGATACACTGGGAAAACCCCATACACACCTCGCAGGACCCTGATACACAGTGAAAACCCCTTACACACCTGGCAGCATCCTGATAAACTGTCAAAAACCCACACACAACTGGCAGGAACCTGATAAACTGAGAAATCCACATAAACACCTGGCAGGATCCTGATGCACTGTGAAAACCCCATGCACACCTGGCAGAGTCCTGATAAACTGTGAAACCCCTTACACACCTGGCAGGATCCTGATACAGTGTGAAAACCCCTTGCACACGTGGCAGGAGCCTGATCCACTGTGAAAACCCCATACACACCTGGCAGGATACTGATCCACTGTGAAAACCCCAAACTCACTTGGCAGGATCCTGATACACTTTGAATACCCCATACAGACCTGGCAGATGCCTGATACACTGTGAAAACCCCATACACACCTGGCAGGATTCTGATCCACTGTGAAAACCCCCATACACACCTGGCAGGATGCTGATAAACTGTGAAACCCCCATACACACCTGGCAGAATCCTCATAAACTCTGAAAACCCCATACACACCTGGCAGGATCGTGATCTACTGTGAAAACCCTTACACACCTGGCAGGCTCCTGATAAACTGTGAAAACCCCGTACACATGTGGCAGGATCCTGATGCACAGTGAAACCCCATTCACATCTGGCAGGATCCTGATGCACAGTGAAACCCCATTCACATCTTGCAGGATCCTGATGCACAGTGAAACCCCAGATACATCTGGCAGGATCCTGATACACTGTGAAACCCCATAAAGACCTGGCAGGATCCTGATACACTGTGAAACCCCATATACATCTGGCAGGATCCTGAAACACTGTGAAACCCCATACACACGTGGCAGGATCCTGATACACTGTGCAACCCCCATGCACTCCTGGCAGGATCCTGAACCACTGTGAAAACTCCATACACATCTGGCAGGACCCTAATAAACTGTGAAATCCCCATACATACCTGGCAGGACCCTGATACACTGTGAAAACCCCATACACTCCTGGCAGGATCCTGAAACACTGTGAAAACATCATACACACCTGGCAGGACCGTGATACACTGTGAAAACCCCATACACTCCTGGCAGGATCCTGATACATTGTTAAAACTCATGCACACCTGGCACTATCCTGATACACTGTGAAAACCCCATACACACCTGCAGGATCCTGTTCCACTGTGAAAACCCCACATACATCCGGCAGGAACCTGATATAATGTGAAAACCCCATACACACCTGGCTGGACCCTGATACACTGTGAAAACCCCATTCACACCTGGCAGGATCCGGTTACACATTGAAAATCCCATACACCCCTGGCAGTACACTGATACACTGTGAAACCGACATACACACCTGGCAGGAACTTGATACACTTTGAAACCACCATGCACACCTGGCAGGATCCTGATACACTGTGAAAACCCCATGCACACCTGGCAGGACCCAGATACACTGGGAAAAAACCATACACAGCTGGCAGGATGCTGATACACTGTGAATACCCCATACACAATTGGCAGGACACTGATACACTGTGAAAACCCCATACACACCTGGCAGGACCCTGATACACTGGGAAAACCCCATACACACCTGGCAGGATACTGATCCACTGTGAAAACACCAGACACACTTGGCAGGATCCTGATACACTTTGAATACCCCATACACACCTGGCAGGTTCCTGATACACTGTAAAACCCCCATACACATCTGGCAGGATCCTGATGCACTGTGAAAACCCCATACGCACCCGGCAGGATCATGATACACTGTGAAACCCCATACACACCTGGCAGGATCCTGATACACTGTGAAACCCCCATACACACCTGGCAGGATCCTGAACCACTGTGAAAACTCCATACACACCTGGCAGGACCCTAATAAACTGTGAAATCCCCATGCACACCTGGCAGAACCCTGATACACTGTGAGAACCCCATACACTCCTGGCAGGATCCTGATACACTGTGAAAACATCATACACACCTGGCAGGACCCTGATACACTGTGAAAACCCCATACAATCCTGGCAGGATCCTGATAAACTGTGAAAAAACCACACACAACTGGCAGGAATCTGATAAACTGAGAAATTCACATAAACACCTGGCAGGATCCTGATGCACTGTGAAAACCCATGCACACCTGGCAGAATCCTGATAAACTGCAAACCCCTTACACACCTGGCAGGATCCTGATACACTGTGAAAACCACTTACACACGTGGCAGGAGCCTGATCCACTGTGAAAACCCCATACACACCTGGCAGGATGCTGATCCACTGTGAAAACCCCAAACTCACTTGGCAGGATCCTGATACACTTTGAATACCCCATACACACCTGGCAGATTCCTGATACACTGTGAAAACCCCATACACACCTGGCAGGATCCTGATCCACTGTGAAAACCCCCATACACACCTGGCAGGATGCTGATAAACTGTGAAACCCCCATCCACACCTGGCAGAATCCTGATAAACCGTGAAAACCCCATACACACCTGGCAGGATCGTGATCTACTGTGAAAACCCATACACACCTGGCAGGCTCCTGATACACTGTGAAAACCCCGTACACATGTGGCAGGATCCTGATGCACAGTGTAACCCCATTCACATCTGGCAGGATCCTGATGCACAGTGAAAACCCATTAACATCTGGCTGGATCCTGATACACTGTGAAACCCCATATACATCTGGCAGGATCCTGATACACTGTGAAACCCCATACACACCTGGCAGGATCCTGATACACTGTGAAACCCCCATACACACCTGGCAGGATCCTGAACCACTGTGAAAACTCCATACACACCTGGCAGGACCCTAATAAACTGTGAAATCCCCATGCACACCTGGCAGAACCCTGATACACTGTGAGAACCCCATACACTCCTGGCAGGATCCTGATACACTGTGAAAACATCATACACACCTGGCAGGACCCTGATACACTGTGAAAACCCCATACAATCCTGGCAGGATCCTGATACATTGTTAAAACTCATACACACCTGGCACTATCCTGATACACTGTGAAAACCCCATACACACCTGCAGGATCCTGATCCACTGTGAAAACCCCACACACATCCGGCAGGACACTGATATAATGTGAAAACCCCATACACATCTGGCAGGACCCTGATACACTGTGAAAACCCCATTCACACCTGGCAGGATCCTGTTACACATTGAAAATCCCATACACACCTGGCAGTACACTGATACACTGTGAAACCCCATACACTCCTGGCAGGATCCTGATACACTGTGAAAACCCCATGCACACCTGGCAGGACCCAGATACACTGGGAAAAACCATACACACCTGGCAGGATCCTGACACACTGTGGAAACCCCATACACACCTGGCAGGACACTGATACACTGTGAAAATCCCATACACAACTGGCAGGATCCTGATACACTGTGAAAACCCCATACACGCCTGGCAGGACCCTGATACACTGTGAAAACCCCATTCACACCTGGCAGGATCCTGATACACTGTGAAAACCCCATACACATCTGGCAGGCACCTGATACACTGTGAAAACCCTGTACACATGTGGCAAGATCCTGATGCACAGTGAAACCCCATTCACATCAGGCAGGATCCTGATGCACAGTGAAACCCCATTCACATCTGGCAGGATCCTGATGCACAGTGAAAACCCATTCACATCTGGCAGGATCCTGATACATTGTGAAACCCCCATACACACCTGGCAGGATCCTGATACACTGTGAAAGCCCAAACACACCTGGCAGGATCCCGATACACTGTGAAAACACGATACACACCTGGCAGGACTCTGATACACTGTGAAAACCCCATACACATCTGGCAGGATCCTGATAAACTTCTGAAAACCCCATACACACCTTTCAGGACACTGATATACTGTGAAAACCCCATACACACCTGCAGGATCCTGATACACTGGGAATGCCCCATACACACCTGGCAGGACACTGATACACGGTGAAAACTCCATACACACCTGGCAGGACCCTGATACACTGGGAAAACCCCATACACACCTCGCAGGACCCTGATACACAGTGAAAACCCCATACACACCTGGCAGCATCCTGATAAACTGTCAAAAACCCACACACAACTGGCAGGAACCTGATAAACTGAGAAATCCACATAAACACCTGGCAGGATCCTGATGCACTGTGAAAACCCCATGCACACCTGGCAGAGTCCTGATAAACTGTGAAACCCCTTACACACCTGGCAGGATCCTGATGCAGTGTGAAAACCCCTTACACACGTGGCAGGAGCCTGATCCACTGTGAAAACCCCATACACACCTGGCAGGATACTGATCCACTGTGAAAACCCCAAACTCACTTGGCAGGATCCTGATACACTTTGAATACCCCATACACACCTGGCAGATGCCTGATACACTGTGAAAACCCCATACACACCTGGCAGGATTCTGATCCACTGTGAAAACCCCCATACACACCTGGCAGGATGCTGATAAACTGTGAAACCCCCATACACACCTGGCAGAATCCTCATAAACTCTGAAAACCCCATACACACCTGGCAGGATCGTGATCTACTGTGAAAACCCATACACACCTGGCAGGCTCCTGATACACTGTGAAAACCCCGTACACATGTGGCAGGATCCTGATGCACAGTGAAACCCCATTCACATCTGGCAGGATCCTGATGCACAGTGAAACCCCATTCACATCTTGCAGGATCCTGATGCACAGTGAAAACCCATTAACATCTGGCAGGATCCTGATACACTGTGAAACCCCATAAAGACCTGGCAGGATCCTGATACACTGTGAAACCCCATATACATCTGGCAGGATCCTGAAACACTGTGAAACCCCATACACACGTGGCAGGATCCTGATACACTGTGAAACCCCCATGCACTCCTGGCAGGATCCTGAACCACTGTGAAAACTCCATACACATCTGGCAGGACCCTAATAAACTGTGAAATCCCCATACACACCTGGCAGGACCCTGATACACTGTGAAAACCCCATACACTCCTGGCAGGATCCTGAAACACTGTGAAAACATCATACACACCTGGCAGGACCCTGATACACTGTGAAAACCCCATACACTCCTGGCAGGATCCTGATACATTGTTAAAACTCATGCACATCTGGCACTATCCTGATACACTGTGAAAACCCCATACACATCCGGCAGGACCCTGATATAATGTGAAAACCCCATACACACCTGGCTGGACCCTGATACACTGTGAAAACCCCATTCACACCTGGCAGGATCCGGTTACACATTGAAAATCCCATACACCCCTGGCAGTACACTGATACACTGTGAAACCGACATACACACCTGGCAGGAACTTGATACACTTTGAAACCACCATGCACACCTGGCAGGATCCTGATACACTGTGAAAATCCCATGCACACCTGGCAGGACCCAGATACACTGGGAAAAAACCATACACAGCTGGCAGGATCCTGATACACTGTGAAAACCCCATACACAACTGGCAGGACACTGATACACTGTGAAAATCCCATACACAACTGGCAGGATCCTGATAAACTGTGAAAACCCCATACACACCTGGCAGGACCCTGATACACTGTGAAAACCCCATTCACACCTGGCAGGATCCTGTTACACAGTAAAAAACCCATACACACCTGGCAGGACTCTGATACACTGTAAAAACCCCATACACATCTGGCAGGATCCTGATGCACTGTGAAAACCACATACACACCCGGCAGGATCCTGATACACTGTGAAAAACCCATACACACCTGGCAGGACACTGATACACAGGGAAAACCCCATACACACCTGGCAGGATCCTGATACACTGTGAGAAACCCATACACACCTGGCAGGACCCTGATGCACTGTGAAGCGCCATTCACACCTGGCAGAATCCTGATACACAGTGAAAAGCCCATGCACTTCTGGCAGAATCCTGGTACACTGTGAAACCCCATACACACCTGGCAGGACCCTGATACACTGTGAAAGCCCATACACACCTGGCAGGATCCCGAGACACTGTGAAAACACGATACACACCTGGCAGGATCCCGATACACTGAGAAAACCCCATACACACCTGGCAGGATCCTGATACACTTGCGAAAACCCCATACACACCTGGCAGGATCCTGATACACTGTGAAAACCCCATACACACCTGGCAGGATCCTGATACACTGGGAAAACCCCATACACACCTGGCAGGATACTGATCCACTGTGAAAACCCCAGACACACTTGGCAGGATCCTGATACACTTTGAATACCCCATACACACCTGGCAGGTTCCTGATACACTGTAAAAACCCCATACACATCTGACAGGATCCTGATGCACTGTGAAAACCCCATACGCACCCGGCAGGATCATGATACACTGTGAAAAACCCATACATACCTGGCAGGACACTGATACACTGGGAAAACCCCATGCACACCTGGCAGGATCCTGATACACTGTGAGAAACCCATACACACCTGGCAGGACCCTGATGCACTGTGAAGCGCCATTCACACCTGGCAGAATCCTGATACACAGTGAAAAGCTCATGCACTTCTGGCAGGATCCTGGTACACTGTGAAACCCCATACACACCTGGCAGGACACTGATACGCTGTGAAAACACCATACACACCTGGCAGGATGCTGATACACTGTGAAAGTCCCATACACACCTGGCATGACCCTAATGCACTGTGAAAACCCCATACACACCTGGCAGTATCCTGATACACTGTGAAACCCCCATACACACCTGGCAGGATCCTGATACACTGTGAAACCCCCATAAGCACCTGGCAGGATCCTGATACACCCTGAAACCCCAGACACACCTGGCAGGATCCTGATACACTGTGAAAACCCCATACACACGTGGCAGGGTCCTGATCCACTGTGAAACCCCAGACACACCAGGCAGGATCCTGATAAACTGTGAAACCCACATACACACCTGGCAGGATCCTGATACACTGTTAAAACCCCAAAGACACCTGGCAGCATCCTGATACATTGTGAAAACCCCATACACTTATGGCAGGATCCTGATACACTGTGAAAACCCCATACACACCTGGCAGGACCCTGATACACTGTGAAAGCCCATACACACCTGGCAGGATCCCGAGACACTGTGGAAACACGATACACACCTAGCAGGATACAGACACACTGAGAAAACCCCATACACACCTGGCAGGATCCTGATACACTTGCGAAAACCCCATACACAACTGCAGGATCCTGATACACTGTGAAAACCCCATACACACCTGGCAGGATCCTGATACACTGGGAAAATCCCGTACACACCTGGCAGGATACTGATCCACTGTGAAAACCCCATACACACTTGGCAGGATCCTGATACACTTTGAATACCCCATACACACCTGGCAGGTTCCTGATACGCTGTGAAAACCTCGTACAAACCTGGCAGCATCCCGATCCACTGTGAAAAACCCATACACACCTGGCAGGATGCTGATAAACTGTGAAACCCGCATACACACTTGGCAGTAGCCTGATGCACAGTGAAACCCCATTCACATCTGGCAGGGTCCGGATGCACAGTGAACACCCATTCACATCTGGCAGGATCCTGATACACTGTGAAAGCGCATAAACACATGGCAGGATCCTGATACACTGTGAAACCCCATATACACCTGGCAGGATCCTGATACACTGTGAAACCCCATACAAACCTGGCAGGATCCTGATACACTGTGAAACACCCATACACACCTGGCAGGATCCTGAACCACTGTGAAAACTCCATACACACCTGGCAGGACCCTGATAAACTGTGAAATCCCCATACACACCTGGCAGGATCCTGATACACTGTGAAAACACCAGACGCACCTGGCAGGACCCTGATACACTGTGAAAACCCCATACACTCCTGGCAGGATCCTGATCCACTGTGAAACCCCATGCACACCTGGCACTATCCTGATACACTGTGAAAACCCCATACACACCTGGCAGGAGCCTGATACACAGTGAAAACCCCATTCACACCTGCCAGGATCCTGTTACACATTTAAAATCCCATACACACCTGGCAGTACACTGATACACTGTGAAACCCCCATACACACCTGGAAGGATCCTGATACACTTGGAAAAAGCCATACACACCTGGCAGGATTCTGATACACTGTGAAAACCAGATACACACCTGGCAGGACAGTGATACACTGTGAAAACCGCATGCACAGCTGGCAGGATCCTGATACACTGTGAAAATCCCATACACACCTGTCAGGACCCTGATACACTGTGAAAACCCCATTCACACCTGGCATGATCCTGTTACACTTTGAAAACCCCATACACACCAGGCACGACCTTGATACAATGTGAAAACCCCATACTCTCCTGGCAGGACCCTGATCCACTGTGAAAACCCCACACACATCCGGCAGGACCCTGATATAATGTGAAAACCCCATACACACCTGGCTGGACCCAGATACACTGTGAAAACCCCATTCACACCTGGCAGGATACTGTTACACATTGAAAATCCCATACACCCCTGGCAGTACACTGATACACTGTGAAACCGACATACACACCTGGCAAGATCCTCATACACTGTGAAAACCCCATACACAACTGGCAGGACACTGATACACTGTGAAAATCCCACACACAACTGGCAGGATCCTGATACACTGTGAAAACCCCATACACACCTGGCAGGACCCTGATACACTGTGAAAACCCCATTCACACCTGGCAGGATCCTGTTACACTTTGAAAAACCCATACATACCTGGCAGTACACTGATACACTGGGAAAACCCCATACACACCTGGCAGGATGCTGATACACTGTGAGAAAACCCATACACACCTGGCAGGAAACTGATGCACTGTGAAGCGCCATTCACACCTGGCAGAATTCTGATACACAGTGAAAAGCCCATGCACTTCTGGCAGGATCCTGGTACACTGTGAAACCCCATACACACCTGGCAGGACCCTGATACACTGTGAAAGCCCATACACACCTGGCAGGATCCCGAGACACTGTGAAAACACGATACACACCTGGCAGGATCCCGATCCACTGAGAAAACCCCATACACACCAGGCAGGATCCTGATACACTTGCGAAAACCCCATACACACCTGGCAGGATCCTGATACACTGTGAAAACCCCATACACACCTGGCAGGATCCTGATACACTGGGAAAGCCCCATACACACCTGGCAGGATACTGATCCACTGTGAAAACCCCATACACACTTGGCAGGATCCTGATACACTTTGAATACCCCATGCACACCTGGCAGGTTCCTGATCCACTGTGAAAACCCCATACACACCTGGCAGGATGCTGATAAACTGTGAAACCCGCATACACACTTGGCAGGAGCCTGATGCACAGTGAAACCCCATTCACATCTGGAAGGATCCTGATGCACAGTGAAACCCCTTTCACATCTGGCATGATCCTGATGCACAGTGAAAACCCATTCACATCTGGCAGGATCCTGATACACTTTGAATACCCCATACACACCTGGCAGATGCCTGATACACTGTGAAAACCCCATACACACCTGGCAGGATTCTGATCCACTGTGAAAACCCCCAGACACACCTGGCAGGATGCTGATAAACTGTGAGACCCCCATATACACCTGGCAGAATCCTGATAAACTCTGAAAACCCCATACACACCTGGCAGGATCGTGATCTGCTGTGAAAACCCATACACACCTGGCAGGCTCCTGATACACTGTGAAAACCCCGTACACATGTGGCAGGATCCTGATGCACAGTGAAACCCCATTCACATCTGGCAGGATCCTGATGCACAGTGAACCCCCATTCACATCTGGCAGGATCCTGATGCACAGTGAACACCCATTCACATCTGGCAGGATCGTGATACACTGTGAAAGCCCATAAACACCTGGCAGGATCCTGATACACTGTGAAACCCCATATACACCTGGCAGGATCCTGATACACTGTGAAACCCCATACAAACCTGGCAGGATCCTGATACACTGTGAAACACCCATACACACCTGGCAGGATCCTGAACCACTGTGAAAACTCCATACACACCTGGCAGGACCCTGATAAACTGTGAAATCCCCATGCACACCTGGCAGGACCCTGATACACTGTGAAAACCCCATACACTCCTGGCAGGATCCTGATACATTGTGAAAACACCAGACGCACCTGGCAGGACCCTGATACACTGTGATAACCCCATACACTCCTGGCAGGATCCTGATACACTGTGAAACCCCATACACACCTGGCACTATCCTGATTCACTGTGAGAACCCCATACACACATGGCAGGATCCTGATCCACTGTGAAAACCCCTACACACCTGGGAGGACCCTGATACACTGTGAAAACCCATTTCACTCCTGCCAGGATCCTGTTACACATTTAAAATCCCATACACACCTGGCAGTACACTGATACACTGTGAAAACCCCATACACACCTAGCAGGATCCTGATACACTTGGAGAAAGCCATACACACCTGGCAGCATTCTGATACACTGTGAAAACCAGATACACACCTGGCAGGACACTGATACACTGTGAAAACCGCATACATACCTGGCAGGATCCTGATACACTGTGAAAACCCCATACACACCTGTCAGGACCCTGATACACTGTGAAAACCCCATTCACACCTGGCAGGATCCTGTTGCACTTTGAAAACCCCATACACACCAGGCAGGACCCTGATACAATGTGAAAACCCCATACTCTCCTGGCAGGACCCTGATATACTGTGAAAACCCCATTCACACCTGGCAGGATCCTGCTACACATTTAAAATCCCATACACACCTGGCAGTGCACTGATACACTGTGAAAACCCGATACACACTTGGAAGGATCCTGATACACTGTGAAAACCCCATGCACACCTGGCAGGATCCTGATACACTGGGAAAAGCCATACACACCTGGCAGGATTCTGATGCACTGTGAAAACCAGATACACACATGGCAGGACACTGATACACTGTGAAAACCCCACACACACCTGGCAGGATACTGATACACTGTGAAAACCCCATACACACCTGTCAGGATCCTGATACACTGTGAAAACCCCATTCACACCTGGCAGGATCCTGTTACACTTTGAAAAACCCATACACACGTGGCAGTACACTGATATACTGTGAAACCCCCATACACACCTGGCAGGATCCTGATACACTGTGAATACCCCATACACACCTGCAGGAGTCTGATACACTGTGAAAACCCCATACACACCTGGCAGGATCCTGATGCACTGTGAAAACCCCATACACACCCGGCAGGATCCTGATACACTGTGAAAAACCCATGCACACCTGGCAGGACACTGATACACTGGGAAAAACCCATACTAACCTGGCAGGATCGTGATCTACTGTGAAAGCCCATAAACACCTGGCAGGCTCCTGATACACTGTGAGACCCGCATATACACCTGGAAGGAGCCTGATACACAGTGAAACCCCGTACACATGTGGCAGGATCCTGATGCACAGTGAAACCCCATTCACATCTGGCAGGATCCTTATGCACAGTGAAACCCCATTCACATCTGGCATGATCCTGATGCACAGTGAAAACCCATTCACATCTGGCAGGATCCTGATACACTGTGAAACCCCATAAACACCTGGCAGGATCCTGATACACTGTGAAACCCCATATACACCTGGCAGGATCCTGATACACTGTGAAAACCCCTTACACACGTGGCAGGAGCCTGATCCACTGTGAAAACCCCATACACACCTGGCAGGATACTGATCCACTGTGAAAACCCTAAACTCACTTGGCAGGATCCTGATACACTTTGAATACCCCATACACACCTGGCAGATGCCTGATACACTGTGAAAACCCCATACACACCTGGCAGGATGCTGATAAACTGTGAAACCCCCATACACACCTGGCAGAATCCTGACAAACACTGAAAACCCCATACACACATGGCAGGATCGTGATCTACTGTGAAAACCCATACACACCTGGCAGGCTCCTGATACACTGTGTAAACCCCGTACACATGTGGCACGATCCTGATGCACAGTGAAACCCCATTCACATCTGGCAGGATCCTGATGCACAGTGAAACCCCATTCACATCTTGCAGGATCCTGATGCACAGTGAAAACCCATTAACATCTGGCAGGATCCTGATACACTGTGAAACCCCATAAACACATGGCAGGATGCTGATACACTGTGAAACCACATATACACCTGGCAGGATCCTGATACACTGTGAAACACCATACACACCTGGCAGGATCCTGATACACTGTGAAACCCCCATGCACACCTGGCAGGATCCTGAACCACTGTGAAAACTCCATACACATCTGGCAGGACCAAAGTAAACTGTGAAATCCCCATACACACCTGGCAGGACCCTGATACACTGTGAAAACCCCATACACTCCTGGCAGGATCCTGAAACACTGTGAAAACCCCATACACTCCTGGCAGGATCCTGATACATTGTTAAAACTCATACACACCTGGCACTATCCTGATACACTGTGAAAACCCCATACACACCTGCAGGATCCTGATCCACTGTGAAAACCCCACACACATCCGGCAGGACCCTGATATAATGTGAAAACCCCATACACACCTGGCAGGACCCTGATACACATTGAAAATCCCATACACTCCTGGCAGTACACTGATACACTGTGAAACCGACATACACACCTGGCAGGATCCTGATACACTGTGAAAACCCCATGCACACCTGGCAGGACCCAGATACACTGGGACAAAACCATACACACCTGGCAGGATCCTGATACACTGTGAAAACCCCATACACAACTGGCAGGACACTGATACACTGACAAAATCCCATACACAACTGGCAGGATCCTGATACACTGTGAAAACCCCATACACACCTGGCAGGACCCTGATACACTGTGAAAACCCCATTCACACCTGGCAGGATCCTGTTACACTTTGAAAAACCCATACACACCTGGCAGGACTCTGATACACTGTAAAAACCCCATACACATCTGGCAGGATCCTGATGCACTGTGAAAACCCCATACACACCCGGCAGGATCCTGATACACTGTGAAAATCCCATACACAACTGGCAGGATCCTGATACACTGTGAAAACCCCATACACACCTGGCAGGATCATGATACACTGTGAGAAACCAACATACACACCTGGCAGGATCCTGATACACTGTGAAACCCCATACACTCCTGGCAGGATCCTGATACATTGTTAAAACTCATACACACCTGGCACTATCCTGATACACTGTGAAAACCCCATACACACCTGCAGGATCCTGATCCACTGTGAAAACCCCACACACATCCGGCAGGACCCTGATATAATGCGAAAACACCATACACACCTGGCAGGACCCTGATAGACATTGAAAATCCCATACACTCCTGGCAGTACACTGATACACTGTGAAACCGACATACACACCTGGCAGGATCCTGATACACTGTGAAAACCCCATGCACACCTGGCAGGACCCAGATACACTGGGAAAAAACCATACACGCCTGGCAGGATCCTGATACACTGTGAAAACCCCATACACAACTGGCAGGACACTGATACACGGTGAAAATCCCATACACAACTGGCAGGATCCTGATACACTGTGAAAACCCCATACACACCTGGCAGGACACTGATACACTGGGAAAACCCCATTCACACCTGGCAGGATCCTGTTACACTTTGAAAAACCCATACATATTGGCAGTATACTGATACACTGTGAAAACCCCATACACACCTGGCAGGATTCTGATACACTGTGAAAAACCCATACACACCTGGCAGGACTCTGATACACTGTAAAAACCCCATGCACATCTGGCAGGATCCTGATGCACTGTGAAAACCACATACACACCCGGCAGGATCCTGATACACTGTGAAAAACCCATACACACCTGGCAGGACACTGATACACTGGGAAAACCCCATACACACCTGGCAGGATGCTGATAAACTCTGAAAACACCATACACACCTGGCAGGATAGTGATCTACTGTGAAAACCCATACACACCTGGCAGGCTCCTGATACACTGTGAAACCCCATAAACACATGGCAGGATGCTGATACACTGTGAAACCAGATATACACCTGGCAGGATCCTGATACACTGTGAAATCCCATACACACCTGGCAGGATCCTGATACACTGTGAAACCCCCATGCACACCTGGCAGGATCCTGAACCACTGTGAAAACTCCATACACATCTGGCAGGAGCCAAATAAACTGTGAAATCCCCATACACACCTGGCAGGACACTGATACACTGTGAAAACCCCATACACTCCTGGCAGGATCCAGAAACGCTGTGAAAACCCCATACACTCCTGGCAGGATCCTGATACATTGTTAAAACTCATACACACCTGGCACTATCCTGATACACTGTGAAAACCCCATACACACCTGCAGGATCCTGATCCACTGTGAAAACCCCACACACATCCGGCAGGACCCTGATATAATGTCAAAACCCCATAGACACCTGGCAGGACCCTGATACGCATTGAAAATCCCATACACTCCTGGCAGTACACTGATACACTGTGAAACCGACATACACACCTGGCAGGATCCTGATACACTGTGAAAACCCCATGCACACCTGGCAGGACCCAGATACACTGGGACAAAACCATACACGCCTGGCAGGATCCTGATACACTGTGAAAACCACATACACAACTGGCAGGACACTGATACACTGTGAAAATCCCATACACAACTGGCAGGATCCTGATACACTGTGAAAACCCCATACACACCTGGCAGGACCCTGATACACTGTGAAAACCCCATTCACACCTGGCAGGATCCTGTTACACTTTGAAAAACCCATACACACCTGGCAGGACTCTGATACACTGTAAAAACCCCATACACATCTGGCAGGATCCTGATGCACTGTGAAAACCCCATACACACCCGGCAGGATCCTGATACACTGTGAAAAACCCATACACACCTGGCAGGACACTGATACACTGGGAAAACTCCATACACACCTGGCAGGATCCTGATACACTGTGAGAAACCCATACACACCTGGCAGGACCCTGATGCACTGTGAAGCGCCATTCACACCTGGCAGAATCCTGATACACAGTGAAAAGCCCATGCACTTCTGGCAGGATCCTGGTGCACTGTGAAACCCCATACACACCTGGCAGGACCCTGATACACTGTGAAAGCCCATACACACCTGGCAGGATCCCGAGACACTGTGAAAACACGATACACACCTGGCAGGATACTGAAACACTGAGAAAACCCCATACACACCTGGCAGGATCCTGATTCACTTGCGAAAACCCCATACACAACTGGCAGGATCCTGATACACTGTGAAAACCCCATACACACCTGGCAGGATCCTGATACACTGGGAAAACCCAATACACACCTGGCAGGATACTGATCCACTGTGAAAACCCCATACGCACTTGGCAGGATCCTGATACACTTTGAATACCCCATACACACCTGGCAGGTTCCTGATACACTGTAAAAACCCCATACACATCTGGCAGGATCCTGATGCACTGTGAAAACCCCATACGCACCCGGCAGGATCCTGATACACTGTGAAAAACCCATACACACCTGGCAGGACACTGATACACTGGGAAAACCCCAGACACACCTGGCAGGATCCTGATACACTGTAAGAAACCCATACACACCTGGCAGGACCCTGATGCACTGTGAAGCGCCATTCACACCTGGCAGAATCCTGATACACAGTGAAAAGCCCATGCACTTCTGGCAGGATCCTGGTACACTGTGAAACCCGATACACACCTGGCAGGACACTGATACACTGTGAAAACCCCATACACACCTGGCAGGATGCTGATACACTGTGAAAATCCCATACACACCTGGCAGGACGCTGATAAACTGTGAAAACCCCATACACACCTGGCAGCACACTGATACACTGTGAAAACCCCATACCCTCCTGGCAGGAACCTGATACACTGTGAAAACCCCATACACACCTGGCAGGAACCTGATGCATTGTGAAAACCCCATACACTCCTGGCAGGATCCTGATCCAATGTGAAACCCCATATACACCTGGCAGTATCCTGATCCACTGTGAAACCCCATACACTCCTGGCTGGATCCTGAAACACTGTGAAAACATCATACACACCTGGCAGGACCCTGATACACTGTGAAAACCCCATACACTCCTGGCAGGATCCTGATACATTGTTAAAACTCATACACACCTGGCACTATCCTGATACACTGTGAAAACCCCATACACACCTGCAGGATCCTGATCCACTGTGAAAACCCCACACTCATCCGGCAGGACCCTGATATAATGCGAAATTCCCAAACACACCTGGCAGGACCCTGATACACATTGAAAATCCCATACACTCCTGGCAGTACACTGATACACTGTGAAACCGACATACACACCTGGCAGGATCCTGATACACTGTGAAAGCCCCATGCACACCTGGCAGGACCCAGATACACTGGGAAAAAAACATACACACCTGGCAGGATCCTGATACACTGTGAAAACCCCATACACAACTGGCAGGACACTGATACACTGTGAAAATCCCATACACAACTGGCAGGATCCTGATACACTGTGAAAACCCCATACACACCTGGCAGGACACTGATACACTGGGAAAACCCCATTCACACCTGGCAGGATCCTGATACACTTTGAAAAACCCATACACACCTGGCAGGACTCTGATACACTGTAAAAACCCCATACACATCTGGCAGGATCCTGATGCACTGTGAAAACCCCATACACACCCGGCAGGATCCTGATACACTGTGAAAAACCCATACACACCTGGCAGGACACTGATACACTGGGAAAACCCCATACACACCTGGCAGGATCCTGATACACTGTGAGAAACCCATACACACCTGGCAGGACCCTGATGCACTGTGAAGCGCCATTCACACCTGGCAGAATCCTGATACACAGTGAAAAGCCCATGCACTTCTGGCAGGATCCTGGTACACTGTGAAACCCCATACACACCTGGCAGGACCCTGATACACTGTGAAAGCCCATACACACCTGGCAGGATGCCGAGACACTGTGAAAACACGATACACACCTGGCAGGATCCCGATACACTGAGAAAACCCCATACACACCTGGCAGGATCCTGATACACTTGCGAAAACCCCATACACACCTGGCAGGATGCCAAGACACTGTGAAAACACGATACACACCTGGCAGGATCCCGATACACTGAGAAAACCCCATACACACCTGGCAGGATCCTGATACACTTGCGAAAACCCCATACACACCTGGCAGGATCCTGATACACTGTGAAAAACCCATACACACCTGGCAGGATCCTGATACACTGGGAAAACCCAATACACACCTGGCAGGATACTGATCCACTGTGAAAACCCCATGCACACTTGGCAGGATCCTGATACACTTTGAATACCCCATACACACCTGGCAGGTTCCTGATACACTGTAAAAACCCCATACACATCTGGCAGGATTCTGATGCACTGTGAAAACCCCATACGCACCCGGCAGGATCCTGATACACTGTGAAAAACCCATACACACCTGGCAGGAAACTGATACACTGGGAATACCCCATACACACCTGGCAGGATCCTGATACACTGTGAGAAACCCATACACACCTGGCAGGACCCTGATGCACTGTGAAGCGCCATTCACACCTGGCAGAATCCTGATACACAGTGAAAAGCCCATGCACTTCTGGCAGGATCCTGGTACACTGTGAAACCCGATACACACCTGGCAGGACACTGATACACTGTGAAAACCCCATACACACCTGGCAGGATGCTGATACACTGTGAAAATCACATACACACCTGGCAGGACTCTAATGCACTGTGAAAACCCCATACACACCTGGCAGTATCCTGATACACTGTGAAACCCCTATACACACCTGGCAGGATCCTGATACACTGTGAAACCCCCATAAGCACCTGGCAGGATCCTGATAGACTGTGCAATCCCCATACACACCTGGCAGGATCCTGATACACTGTGAAAACCCCATACACACGTGGCAGGGTCCTTATCCACTGTGAAACCCCATACACACCAGGCAGGATCCTGATAAACTGTGAAACCCACATACACACCTGGCAGGATCATGATACACAGTGAAACCCGCATACACACCTGGCAGGATCCTGATACACTGTTAAAACCCCAAAGACACCTGGCAGGATCCTGATACATTGTGAAAACCCCATACACTTCTGGCAGGATCCTGATACACTGTGAAAACCCCATACACACCTGGCAGGGCCCTGATACACTGTGAAAGCCCATACACACCTGGCAGGATCCCGAGACACTGTGAAAACACGATACACACCTGGCAGGATCCCGATACACTGAGAAAACCCCATACACACCTGGCAGGATCCTGATACACTTGCGAAAACCCCATACACACCTGGCAGGATCCTGATACACTGTGAAAACCCCATCCACACCTGGCAGGATACTGATACACTGGGAAAACCCCATACACACCTGGCAGGATACTGATCCACTGTGAAAACCCCATACACACTTGGCAGGATCCTGATACACTTTGAATACCCCATACATACCTGGCAGGTTCCTGATACACTGTGAAAACCTCGTACAAACCTGGCAGGATCCTGATCCACTGTGAAAACCCCATACACACCTGGCAGGATGCTGATAAACTGTGAAACCCGCATACACACTTGGCAGGAGACTGATGCACAGCTAAACCCCGTACACATGTGGCAGGATCCTGATGCACAGTGAAACCCCATTCACATCTGGCAGGATCCTGATGCACAGTGAACACCCATTCACATCTGGCAGGATCGTGATACACTGTGAAATCCCCATACACACCTGGCAGGACCCTGATACACTGTGAAAACCCCATACACTCCTGGCTGGATCCTGATACACTGTGAAAACACCAGACGCACCTGGCAGGACCCTGATACACTGTGAAAACCCCATACACACCTGGCAGGATCCTGATACACTGTGAATCCCCATATACACCTGGCAGGATCCTGATACACTGTGAAACCCCATACAAACCTGGCAGGATCCTGATACACTGTGAAACACCCATACACACCAGGCAGGATGCTGAACCACTGTGAAAACTCCATACACACCTGGCAGGACCCTGATAAACTGTGAAATCCCCATACACACCTGGCAGGACCCTGATACACTGTGAAAACCGGATACACTCCTGGCAGGATCCTGATACACTGTGAAAACACCAGACGCACCTGGCAGGACCCTGATACACTGTGAAAACCCCATACACTCCTGGCAGGATCCTGATACACTGTGAAACCCCATACACACCTGGCACTATCCTGATACACTGTGAAAACCCCATACACTCATGGCAGGATCCTGATCCACTGTGAAAACCCCATACACACCTGGCAGGACCCTGATACACCGTGAAAACCCCATTCACACCTGGCAGGATCCTGTTACACATTTAAAATCCCATACACACCTGGCAGTACACTGATACACTGTGAAAACCCCATAACACCTGGCAGGTTCCTGATACACTTGGAAAAAGCCATACACACCTGGCAGGATTCTGATACACTGTGAAAACCAGATACACACCTGGCAGGACACTGATACACTGTGAAAACCCCATACACACCTGGCAGGATCCTGATACACTGTGAAAACCCCAGACACACCCGTCAGGACCCTGATACACTGTGAAAACCCCATTCACACCTGGCAGGATCCTGTTACACTTTGAAAACCCCATACACACCAGGCAGGACACTGATACAATGTGAAAACCCCATACACTCCTGGCAGGACCCTGATATACTGTGAAAACCCCATTCACACCTGGCAGGATTCTGTTACACATCTAAAATCCCATACACACCTGGCAGTACACTGATAAACTGTGAAAACCCGATACACACCTGGAAGGATCCTGATACACTGTG
Source organism: Heterodontus francisci (assembly GCF_036365525.1). NCBI lineage: Eukaryota > Metazoa > Chordata > Chondrichthyes > Heterodontiformes > Heterodontidae > Heterodontus > Heterodontus francisci. The sequence goes on along the minus strand of NW_027140867.1, from coordinate 6,978,945 downwards.
AAAACCCCATGCACACCTGGCAGGCTCCTGATACACTGGGAAAAGCCATACACACCTGGCAGGATTCTGATGCACTGTGAAAACCAGATACACACCTGGCAGGATCCTGATACACTGTGAAAAATCCATACATACCTGGCAGAACACTGATACACTGTGAAAACCCGATACACACCTGGAAGGATCCTGATACACTGTGAAAACCCCATGCACACCTGGCAGGATCCTGATACACTGGGAAAAGCCATACACACCTGGCAGGATTCTGATGCACTGTGAAAACCAGATACACACCTGGCAGGACACTGATACACTGTGAAAACCCCACACACACCTGGCAGGATACTGATACACTGTGAAAACCCCATACACAACGGTCAGGATCCTGATACACTGTGAAAACCCCATTCACACCTGGCAGGATCCTGTTACACTTTGAAAAACCCATACACACCTGGCAGTACACTGATATACTGTGAAACCCCCATACACACCTGGCAGGATCCTGATACACTGTGAATACCCCATACACAACTGGCAGGAGTCTGATACACTGTGAAAACCCCATACACACCTGGCAGGATCCTGATGCACTGTGAAAACCCCATACACACCCGGCAGGATCCTGATCTACTGTGAAAAACCCATACACACCTGGCAGAACCCTGATACACTGGGAAAAACCCATACATACCTGGCAGGATCGTGATCTACTGTGAAAGCCCATACACACCTGGCAGGCTCCTGATACACTGTGAGACCCGCATACACACCTGGAAGGAGCCTGATACACAGTGAAACCCCGTACACATGTGGCAGGATCCTGATACACTGTGAAACCCCATATACACCTGGCAGGATCCTGATGCACTGTGAAACCCCATACACACCTGGCAGGATCCTGAACCACTGTGAAAACTCCATACACACCTGGCAGGACCCTGATACACTGTGAAAACCCCATTCACACCAGGCAGGATCCTGTTACACATTGAACATCCCATGCACACCTGGCAGTACACTGATACACTGTGAAAACGCCATACACAACTGGCAGGATACTGATACACTGTGAAAACCCCATGCACACATGGCAGGCCCCTGATACACTGGGAAAAAACATACACACCTGGCAGGATCCTGATACACTGTGAAAACCCCATACACACCTGGCAGGACACTGATACACTGTAAAAACCCCATGCAGAACTGGCAGGATCCTGATACACTGTGAAAACCCCAGACAAACCTGGCAGGACCCTGACACAATGTGAAAACCCCATTCACACCTGGCAGGATACTGTTACACTTTTAAAAACCCATACACACCTGGCAGGATCCTGATACACTGTGAAAACCCCATACACACCTGGCAGGACCCTGATACACTGTAAAAACCCCATACACACCTGGCAGGATAATGATGCACTGTGAAAACCCCATACACACCCAGCAGGATCCTGATACACTGTGAAAAACCCATACACACCTGGCAGGACACTGATACACTGGGAAAATCCCATACACACCTGGCAGGATCCTGATACACTGTGAAATCCCCAGACACACCTGGCAGGATGCTGATACACTGTGAAAACCCCATACACACCTGGCAGGACCCTGATACACTGTGAAAACCCCATACACACCTGGCAGTATCCTGATAAACTGTGAAACCCCCATACACACCTGGCAGGATCCTGATACACTGTGAAACCCCCATAAGCATCTGGCAGGATCCTGATACACTGTGAAATCCCCAAACACACCTGGCAGGGTACTGATACACTGTGAAGAACCCATGCACACCTGGCAGGATCCTGATACACTGTGAAATCCCAGACACACCGGGAAGGACCCTGATACACTGTGAAAACCCCAAACACACCTGGCAGGATCCTGATACACTGTGAAACCCCATACACACCTGGCCGGATCCTGATGCACTGTGCAACACCCATACACATCTGGAAGGATCCTGATGCAATGTGAAATCCCCATACACATCTGGCAGGATCCTGATACACTGTGAAGAACCCATGCACACCTGGCAGGATCCTGATACACTGTGAAAACCCAGACACACCTGGAAGGACCCTGATACACTGTGAAAACCCCAAACACACCTGGCAGGATCCTGATACACTGTGAAACCCCATACACACCTGGCCGGATCCTGATGCACTGTGCAACACCCATACACATCTGGAAGGATCCTGATGCAATGTGAAATCCCCGTACACATCTGGCAGGATCCTGATGCACTGTGAAAACCCCATACACACGTGGCAGGATGCTGATACACTGTGAAACCCCATACACATCTGGCAGGATCCTGATACACTGTGAAACCCACATACACACCTGGCAGGATCCTGATACACTGTGAGAACCCCAAACACACCTGGCAGGATTCTGGTACATTGTGAAAACCCCACACACTTCTGGCAGGATCCTGATACACTGTGAAAACCCCATACACACCTGGCAGGACCCTGATACACTGTGAAAACCCATACACATCTGGCAGGATCCCGATACAATGTGAAAACACGATACACACCTGGCAGGATCCTGATACACTGAGAAAACCCCATACACACCTGGCAGGATCCTGATACACATGCGAAAACCCCATACACAACTGGCAGGATCCTGATACACTGTGAAAACCCCTTACACACCTGGCAGGATCCTGATACACTGGGAAAATCCCATACACACCTGGCAGGATACTGATCGACTGTGAAAAACCCATACACACTTGGCAGGATCCTGATACACTTTGAATACCCCATACACACCTGGCAGGTTCCTGATGCACTGTGAAGACCCCATACAAACCTGGTAGGATCCTGATCCACTGTGAAAACCCCATACACACCTGGCAGGATGCTGATAAACTGTAAAACCCCCATACACACCTGGCAGAATCCTGATAACCTCTGAAAACCCCATACACACCTGGCAGGTTCGTGATCTACTGTGAAAACCCGTACACACCTGGCAGGCTCCTGAGACACTGTGAAACCCGCACACACACCTGACAGTAGCCTGATGCACAGTGAAACCCCGTACACATGTGGCAGGATCCTGATGCACAGTGAAACCCCATTCACATCTGGCAGGATCCTGATGCACAGTGAAACCCCATTCACATCTGGCAGGATCCTGATGCACAGTGAAAACCCATTCACATCTTGCAGGATCCTGATACACTGTGAAACCCCACACACACCTGGCAGGATCCTGATACACTGTGAAACCCCATATACAATTGGCAGGTTCCTGATACACTGTGAAACCCCATACACACCTGGCAGGATCCTGATACACTGTGAAAACCCCATACACTCCTGGCAGGATCCTGATACACTGTGAAAACCCCATACACACCTGGCAGGATCCTGAACCATTGTGAAAACTCCATACACACCTGGCAGGATCCTGATGCACTGTGAAAACCCCATACACACCCGGCAGGATCCTGATATACTGTGAAAAACCCATACACACCTGGCAGAACACTGATACACTGGGAAAAACCCATACATACCTGGCAGGATCGTGATCTACTGTGAAAGCCCATACACACCTGGCAGGCTCCTGATACACTGTGAGACCCGCATACACACCTGGAAGGAGCCTGATACACAGTGAAACCCCGTACACATGTGGCAGGATCCTGATACACTGTGAAACCCCATATACACCTGGCAGGATCCTGATGCACTGTGAAACCCCATACACACCTGGCAGGATCCTGAACCACTGTGAAAACTCCATACACACCTGGCAGGACCCTGATACACTGTGAAAACCCCATTCACACCTGGCAGGATCCTGTTACACATTGAACATCCCATACACACCTGGCAGTACACTGATACACTGTGAAAACGCCATACACAACTGGCAGGATACTGATACACTGTGAAAACCCCATGCACACATGGCAGGCCCCTGATACATTGGGAAAAAAACATACACACCTGGCAGGATCCTGATACACTGTGAAAACCCCATACACACCTGGCAGGACACTGATACACTGTAAAAACCCCATGCAGAACTGGCAGGATCCTGATACACTGTGAAAACCCCAGACACACCTGGCAGGACCCTGACACAATGTGAAAACCCCATTCACACCTGGCAGGATACTGTTACACTTTTAAAAACCCATACACACCTGGCAGTACACTGATACACTGTGAAAACCCCATACACACCTGGCAGGATCCTGATACACTGTGAAAACCCCATACACACCTGGCAGGACCCTGATACACTGTAAAAACCCCAAACACACGGCAGGATCCTGATGCACTGTGAAAACCCCATACACACCCGGCAGGATCCTGATACACTGTGAAAAACCCATACACACCTGGCAGGACACTGATACACTGGGAAAATCCCATACACACCTGGCAGGATCCTGATACACTGTGAAAACCCCATACACACCTGGCAGGATGCTGATACACTGTGAAAACCCCATACACACCTGGCAGGACACTGATACACTGTGAAAACCCCATACACACCTGGCAGTATCCTGATAAACTGTGAAACCCCCATACACACCTGGCAGGATCCTGATACACTGTGAAACCCCCATAAGCATCGGGCAGGATCCTGATACACTGTGAAATCCCCAAACACACCTGGCAGGGTACTGAGACACTGTGAAAACCCATACACACCTGGCAGGATCCTGATACACTGTGAAGAACCCATGCACACCTGGCAGGATCCTGATACACTGTGAAACCCCATATACAATTGGCAGGTTCCTGATACACTGTGAAACCCCATACACACCTGGCAGGATCCTGATACACTGTGAAAACCCCATACACTCCTGGCAGGATCCTGATACACTGTGAAAACCCCATACACACCTGGCAGGATCCTGAACCATTGTGAAAACTCCATACACACCTGGCAGGATCCTGATGCACTGTGAAAACCCCATACACACCCGGCAGGATCCTGATATACTGTGAAAAACCCATACACACCTGGCAGAACACTGATACACTGGGAAAAACCCATACATACCTGGCAGGATCTTGATCTACTGTGAAAGCCCATACACACCTGGCAGGCTCCTGATACACTGTGAGACCCGCATACACACCTGGAAGGAGCCTGATACACAGTGAAACCCCGTACACATGTGGCAGGATCCTGATACACTGTGAAACCCCATATACACCTGGCAGGATCCTGATGCACTGTGAAACCCCATACACACCTGGCAGGATCCTGAACCACTGTGAAAACTCCATACACACCTGGCAGGACCCTGATACACTGTGAAAACCCCATTCACACCTGGCAGGATCCTGTTACACATTGAACATCCCATACACACCTGGCAGTACACTGATACACTGTGAAAACGCCATACACAACTGGCAGGATACTGATACACTGTGAAAACCCCATGCACACATGGCAGGCCCCTGATACATTGGGAAAAAAACATACACACCTGGCAGGATCCTGATACACTGTGAAAACCCCATACACACCTGGCAGGACACTGATACACTGTAAAAACCCCATGCAGAACTGGCAGGATCCTGATACACTGTGAAAACCCCAGACACACCTGGCAGGACCCTGACACAATGTGAAAACCCCATTCACACCTGGCAGGATACTGTTACACTTTTAAAAACCCATACACACCTGGCAGTACACTGATACACTGTGAAAACCCCATACACACCTGGCAGGATCCTGATACACTGTGAAAACCCCATACACACCTGGCAGGACCCTGATACACTGTAAAAACCCCAAACACACGGCAGGATCCTGATGCACTGTGAAAACCCCATACACACCCGGCAGGATCCTGATACACTGTGAAAAACCCATACACACCTGGCAGGACACTGATACACTGGGAAAATCCCATACACACCTGGCAGGATCCTGATACACTGTGAAAACCCCATACACACCTGGCAGGATGCTGATACACTGTGAAAACCCCATACACACCTGGCAGGACACTGATACACTGTGAAAACCCCATACACACCTGGCAGTATCCTGATAAACTGTGAAACCCCCATACACACCTGGCAGGATCCTGATACACTGTGAAACCCCCATAAGCATCGGGCAGGATCCTGATACACTGTGAAATCCCCAAACACACCTGGCAGGGTACTGAGACACTGTGAAAACCCATACACACCTGGCAGGATCCTGATACACTGTGAAGAACCCATGCACACCTGGCAGGATCCTGATACACTGTGAAAACCCAGACACACCTGGAAGGACCCTGATACACTGTGAAAACCCCAAACACACCTGGCAGGATCCTGATACACTGTGAAACCCCATACACACCTGGCCGGATCCTGATGCACTGTGCAACACCCATACACGTCTGGAAGGATCCTGATGCAATGTGAAATCCCCATACACATCTGGCAGGATCCTGATGCACTGTGAAAACCCCATACACACGTGGCAGGATGCTGATACACTGTGAAACCCCATACACATCTGGCAGGATCCTGATGCACTGTGAAAACCCCATACACACGTGGCAGGATCCTGATACACTGTGAAAAACCATACACATGCGGCAGGATCCTGATGCACTGTGAAAACCCCACACAAACGTGGCAGGATCCTGATAAACTGTGAAACCCGCATACACACCAGGCAGGATCCTGATAAACTGTGAAACTCACATACACACCTGGCAGGATCCTGATACACTGTGAAACCCACATACACACCTGGCACGATCCTGATACACTGTGAGAACCCCAAACACACCTGGCAGGATTCTGGTACATTGTGAAAACCCCATACACTTCTGGCAGGATCCTGATACACTGTGAAAACCCCATACACACCTGGCAGGACCCTGATACACTGTGAAAGCCCATACACATCTGGCAGGATCCCGATACAATGTGCAAACACGATACACACCTGGTAGGATCCTGATACACTGAGAAAACCCCATACACACCTGGCAGGATCCTGATACACTTGCGAAAACCCCATACACAACTGGCAGGATCCTGATACACTGTGAAAACCCCTTACACACCTGGCAGGATCCTGATACACTGGGAAAATCCCATACACACCTGGCAGGATACTGATCGACTGTGAAAAACCCATACACACTTGGCAGGATCCAGATACACTTTGAATACCCCATACACACCTGGCAGGTTCCTGATACACTGTGAAAACACCATACAAACCTGGTAGGATCCTGATCCACTGTGAAAACCCCATACACACCTGGCAGGATGCTGATAACCTGTAACACCCCCATACACACCTGGCAGAATCCTGATAACCTCTGAAAACCCCATACACACCTGGCAGGTTCGTGATCTACTGTGAAAACCCATACACACCTGGCAGGCTCCTGATACACTGTGAAACCCGCACACACACCTGACAGTAGCCTGATGCACAGTGAAACCCCGTACACATGTGGCAGGATCCTGATGCACAGTGAAACCCCATTCACATCTGGCAGGATCCTGACGCACAGTGAAACCCCATTCACATCTGGCAGGATCCTGATGCACAGTGAAAACCCATTCACATCTTGCAGGATCCTGATACACTGTGAAACCCCACAAACACCTGGCAGGATCCTGATACACTGTGAAACCCCATATACACCTGGCAGGTTCCTGATACACTGTGAAACCCCATACACACCTGGCAGGATCCTGATGCACTGTGAAAACCCCATACACACCTGGCAGGATCCTGAACCATTGTGAAAACTCCATACACAACTGGCAGGACCCTGATAAACTGTGAAATCCCCATACACACCTGGCAGGACCCTAATACACTGTGAAAACCCCACGCAATCCTGGCAGGATCCTGATACACTGTGAAACCTCATACACACCTGGCACTATCCTGATGCATTGTGAAAGCCCCATACACACCTGGCAGGATCCTGATCCACTGTGAAAACCCCATACACACCCGGCAGGAACCTGATACAATGTGAAAACCCCATACACACATGGCAGGACCCTGATACACTGTGAGAACCCCTTTCACACCTGGCAGGATCCTGTTACACATTGAAAATCCCGTACACACCTGGCAGTACACTGATACACTGTGAAAACCCCATACACACCTGGAAGCATCCTGATACACTGTGAAAACCCCATGCACACCTGGCAGGACCCTGATACACTGGGAAAAATCCATACACAACTGGCAGGATTCTGGTACACTGTGAAAATCCCACACAAACCTGGCAGGACCCTGATACACTGTGAAAACCCCATTCACACCTGGCAGGATCCTGTTACACTTTGAAAAACCCATACACACCTGGCAGTACACTGATATACTGTGAAAACCCCATACACACGTGGCAGGATTCTGATGCACTGTGAGAACACCATACACAACTGGCATCACCCTGATACACTGTGAAAACCCCATACACACCTGGCAGGACACTGATACACTGTGAAAACCCCATACACACCTGGCAGGATCCTGATACACTGTGAGAAACCCATACACACCTGGCATGACCCTGATGCACTGTGAAACGCCATTCACACCTGGCAGGATCCTGATCCACTGTGAAACCCCATACACACCTGGCAGGACACTGATACACTGTGAAAACCCCATACTCACCTGGCAGGATGCTGATGCACAGTGAAAAACCCATACACACCTGGCAGGACCCTGATACACTGTGAAAACCCCCCACACACATGGCAGTATCCTGATACACTGTGAAACCCCCATACACACCTGGCAGGATCCTGATACACTGTGAAACCCCCATAAGCACCTGGCAGGATCCTGATACACTGAAATCCCCATACACACCTGGCAGGATCCTGATACACTGTGAAAATCCCATACACAACTGGCAGGATCCTGTCCACTGTGAAACCCCCATACACACCTGGCAGGATCCTGATGCACTGTGAAAAACCATACACACCTGGCAGGATCCTGATACACTGTGAAAACCCCATACACACCTGGCAGGATCCTGATGCACTGTGCAACACCCATGCACATCTGGAAGGATCCTGATGCAATGTGAAATCCCCATACACATCTGGCAGGATCCTGATGCACTGTGAAAATCCCATACACACGTGGCAGGATGCTGATACACTGTGAAACCCCATACACATCTGGCAGAATCATGATACACTGTGAAAACCCCATGCACACGTGGCAGTGTCCTGATCCATTGTGAAACCCCGTACACACCAGGCAGGATCCTGATAAACTGTGAAACCCACATACACACCTGGCAGGATCCTGATACACTGTGAAACCCACATACACACCTGGCAGGATCCTGATACACTGTGCAAACCACATACACACCTGGCAGGACACTGATACACTGTGAAAGCCCATACACACCTGGCAGGATCCCGATACACCGTGAAACACGATACACATCTGGCAGGACACTGATACACTGTGAAAACCCCATACACAACTGGCAGGACCCTGATACACTTGTGAAAACCCCATATACACCTGGCAGGATACTGATGCACTGTGAAAACCCCATACGCACCTGGCAGGATCCTGATCCACTGTGAAACCCCATACACACCTGGCAGGACCCTGATGCACTGTGAAAACCCCATACACACCTGGCAGGATCCTGAAACACTGTGAAAACCCCATAGACACCTGGCAGGTACCTGATAAAATGTGAAACCCACATACACACCTGGCAGGATCCTGATGCACTGTGAAAACACCATACACACCTGGCAGATTGCTGATAAACTGTGAAACCCCATACACACGTGGCAGGACCCTGATCCACTGTGAATACCCCATGCACACCTGGCAGGATACTGATCCACTGTGAAAACCCCATACACACTTGGCAGGATCCTGATCCAATGTGAATACCCCATACACACCTGGCAGGATGCTGATAAACTGTGAAACCCCCATACACTCCTGGCAGGATGCTGATACACTTTAACAAACCCATACACACCTGGCAGTACACTGATATACTGTGAAAACCCCATACACACCTGGCAGGATCCTGATGCACTGTGAAAACCCCATACACACCCGGCAGGATCCTGATATCCTGTAAAACCCCCATGCACCTCTGGCAGGATCCTGATCCGCTGTGAAACCCCATACACACCTGGCAGGACACTGACACACTGTGAAAACCCCATACACACCTGGAAGGATCCTGATGCACTGTGAAATCCCCATACACACCTGGAAGGATCCTGATACACTGTGAAAACCCCATACACAACTGGCAGGATCCTGATACACAGTGAAACCCCCATAAGCACCTGGCAGGATCCTGATACAACGTGTAATCCCCATACACACCTGGCAGGATACTGATACACTGTGAAAACCATATACACAACTGGCAGGATCCTGATCCACTGTGAAACCCCCAAACACACCTGGCAGGATCCTGATCCACTGTGAAACCCCATACACATGTGGCAGGATCCTGATACACTGTGAAAACCCAGACACACCTGGAAGGAACCTGATACACTGTGAAAACCGCAAACACACCTGGCAGGATCCTGATACACTGTGAAACCCCAAACACACCTGGCCGGATCCTGATGCACTGTGCAACACCCATACACATCTGGAAGGATCCTGATGCAATGTAAAATCCCCACACATCTGGCAGGATCCTGATGCACTGTGAAAACCCCATACACACGTGGCAGGATGCTGATACACTGTGACAACCCCATGCACACGTGGCAGGATCCTGATCCACTGTGAAACCCCATACCCACCAGGCAGGATCCTGATAAACTGTGAAACCCACATACACACCTGGCAGGATCCTGATACACTGTGAAACCCTCATACACACCTGGCAGGATCCTGATGCACTGTGAAAACCCCATCCACACCAGGCAGGATCCTGATAAACTGTGAAAACCACATACACACCTGGCAGGACACTGATACACTGTGAAAACCCCATACACAACTGGCAGGATCCTGATACACTGTGAAAACGCCATACACACCTGGCAGGACCCTGATACACTGTGAAAGCCCACACACACCTGGCAGGATCCCGATACACTGTGAAAACACGATACACACCTGGCAGGACCCTGATATACTATTAAAACCCCATACACACCTGGTAGGATCCTGATACACTTGTGAAAACCCCATACACACCTGGCAGGACACTGATAGACTGTGAAAACCCCATACACACCTGGCAGGATCCTGATACACTGGGAAAACCCCATACACACCTGGCAGGACCCTGATACACTGTGAAAACCGTATACACGCCTGGCAGGATCCCGATACATTGTGAAAACCCCATGCACACCTGGCAGGATCCTGACACACTGTGCAAACCCCATACACACCTGGCAGGATCCTGATACACTGTGAAAACCCCATACACACCTGGCAGGAACCTGATAAACTGTGAAACCAACATACACACGTGGCAGGATCCTAATGCACTGTGAAAACCCCATACACACGTGGCAGGATCCTGATCCACTGTGAATGCCCCATGCACACCTGGCAGGATACTGATCCTTTGTGAAAACCCCATACACACTTGGCAGGATCCTGATACACTTTGAATACCCCACACACACGGCAGGATGCTGGTAAACTGTGAAACCCCCATACACACCTGGAAGGATCCTGATAAACTCTGAAAACCCCAGAGAGACCTGGCAGGATCGTGATCTACTGTGAAAACCCATACACACTGGCAGGCTCCTGAAACACTGTGACACCCCCATACACACCTGGCAGGGGCCTGATGCACTGTGAAAACCAGGTACACATGTGGCAGGTTCCTGATGCACAGTGAAACCCCATTCACATCTGGCAGGATCCTGATGCATAGTGAAACCCCATTCACATCTGGCAGGATCCTGATACACTGTGAAACCCCATATACACCTGGCAGGATCCTGATACACTGTGAAACCCCATACACACCTCGCAGGATCCTGATACACTGTGAAACCCCCATACACACCTGGCAGGATTCTGAACCACTGTGAAAACTCCATACACACCTGGCAGGACCCTGATAAACTGTGAAATCCCCATACACACCTGGCAGGACCCTGATACACTCTGAAAACCCCATACACTCCTGGCAGGATCCTGATACACTGTGAAAACACCATACACATGTGGCAGGATCCTGATACACTGTGAAAACCCAGACGCACCGGGAAGGACCCTGATACACTGTGAAAACCCCAACCACACCTGGCAGGATCCTTATACACTGGGAAAAATCCATACACAACTGGCAGGATTCTGGTACACTGTGAACATGCCACACACACCTGGCAGGACCCTGATACACTGTGAAAACCCCATTCACACCTGTCAGGATCCTGTTACACTTTGAAAAACCCATACACACCTGGCAGTACACTGATATACTGTGAAAACCCCATACACACCTGGCAGGATTCTGATGCACTGTGAGAACACCATACACACCTGGCATCACCCTGATGCACTGTGAAAACCCCATACACACCTGGCAGGACACTGATACACTGTGAAAACCCCATACACACCTGGCAGGATCCTGATACACTGTGAGAAACCCATACACACCTGGCAGGACCCTGATGCACTGTGAAACGCCATTCACACCTGGCAGGATCCTGATACACTGTGAAAACCCCATGCACTTCTGGCAGAATCCTGATCCACTGTGAAACCCCATACACACCTGGCAGGACACTGATACACTGTGAAAACCCCATACTCACCTGGCAGGATGCTGATGCACTGTGAAAAACCCATACACACCTGGCAGGACCCTGATACACTGTGAAAACCCCACACACACCTGGCAGTATCCTGATACACTGTGAAACCCCCATACACACCTGGCAGGATCCTGATACACTGTGAAACCCCCATAAGCACCTGGCAGGATCATGATACACTGTGAAATCCCCACACACACCTGGCAGGATCCTGTCCACTGTGAAACCCCCATACACACCTGGCAGGATCCTGATGCACTGTGAAAACCTATACACACCTGGCAGGATCCTGATACACTGTGAAAACCCCATACACACCTGGCAGGATCCTGATCCCCTGTGAAACCCCATACACATGTGGCAGGATCCTGATACACTGTGGAAACCCAGACACACCTGGAAGGACTCTGATACACTGTGAAAACCCCAAACACACCTGGCAGGATCCTGATACACTGTGAAACCCCATACACATCTGGCCGGATCCTGATGCACTGTGCAACACCCATGCACATCTGGAAGGATCCTGATGCAATGTGAAATCCCCATACATATCTGGCAGGATCCTGATGCACTGTGAAATCCCCATACACACGTGGCAGGATGCTGATACACTGTGAAACCCCATACACATCTGGCAGAATCATGATACACTGTGAAAACCCCATGCACACGCGGCAGGGTCCTGATCCACTGTGAAACCCCGTACACACCAGGAAGGATCCTGTTAAACTGTGAAACCCACATACACACCTGGCAGGATCCTGATACACTGTGAAACCCACATACACACCTGGCAGGATCCTGATACACTGTGCAAACCCCATACACACCTGGCAGGACACTGATACACTGTGAAAGCCCATACACACCTGGCAGGATCCCGATACACCGTGAAACACGATACACACCTGGCAGGACACTGATACACTGTGAAAACCCCATACACAACTGGCAGGACCCTGATACACTTGTGAAAACCCCATACACACCTGGCAGGATACTGATGCACTGTGAAAACCCCATACGCACCTGGCAGGATCCTGATCCACTGTGAAACCCCATACACACCTGGCAGGACCCTGATGCACTGTGAAAACCCCATACACACCTGGCAGGATACTGATACACTGTGAAAACCCCATACACACCTGGCAGGATCCTGATACACTGTGAAAACCCCATACACACCTGGCAGGATCCTGAAACACTGTGAAAACCCCATACACACCTGGCAGGTACCTGATAAACTGTGAAACCCACATACACACCTGGCAGGATCCTGATGCACTGTGAAAACACCATACACACCTGGCAGATTCCTGATAAACTGTGAAACCCCATACACACGTGGCAGGATCCTGATACACTGTGAAAACCCCATACATACGTGGCAGGATCCTAATCCACTGTGAATACCCCATGCACACCTGGCAGGATACTGATCCACTGTGAAAAACCTATACACACCTGGCAGGATGCTGAGAAACTGTGAAACCCCCATACACACCTGGCAGGATGCTGATACACTTTAACAAACCCATACACACCTGGCAGTACACTGATATACTGTGAAAACCCCATAGACACCTGGCAGGATCCTGATACACTGTGAAAACCCCAGACACACCTTGCAGGACCTTGATACACTGGGAAAACCCCATACACACCTGGCAGGATCCTGATGCACTGTGAAAACCCCATACACACCCGGCAGGATCCTGATATACTGTAAAACCCCCATGCACCTCTGGCAGGATCCTGATCCGCTGTGAAACCCCATACACACCTGGCAGGACACTGACACACTGTGAAAACCCCATACACACCTGGAAGGATCCTGATGCACTGTGAAATCCCCATGCACACCTGGCAGGATCCTGATACACTGTGAAAACCCCATACACAACTGGCAGGATCCTGATACACTGTGAAACCCCCATAAGCACCTGGCAGGATCCTGATACACTGTGTAATCCCCATACACACCTGGCAGGATCCTGATACACTGTGAAAACCATATACACAACTGGCAGGATCCTGATCCACTGTGAAACCCCCAAACACACCTGGCAGGATCCTGATACACTGTGAAAACTCCATACACACCAGGAAGGATCCTGATCCACTGTGAAACCCCATACACATGTGGCAGGATCCTGATACACTGTGAAAACCCAGACACACCTGGAAGGACCCTGATACACTGTGAAAACCCCAAACACACCTGGCAGGATCCTGATACACTGTGAAACCCCAATCACACCTGGCCGGATCCTGATGCACTGTGCAACACCCATACACATCTGGAAGGATCCTGATGCAATGTAAAATCCCCATACACATCTGGCAGGATCCTGATGCACTGTGAAAACCCCATACACACGTGGCAGGATGCTGACACACTGTGAAACCCCATACACATCTGGCAGGATCATGATACACTGTGACAACCCCATGCACACGTGGCAGGATCCTGATCCACTGTGAAACCCCATACCCACCAGGCAGGATCCTGATGCACTGTGAAAACCCCATCCACACCAGGCAGGATCCTGATAAACTGTGAAACCCACATACACACCTGGCAGGATCCTGATACACTGTGAAACCCACATACACACCTGGCAGGATCCTGATGCACTGTGAAAACCTATACACACCTGGCAGGATCCTGATACACTGTGAAAACCCCATACACACCTGGCAGGATCCTGATCCCCTGTGAAACCCCATACACATGTGGCAGGATCCTGATACACTGTGGAAACCCAGACACACCTGGAAGGACTCTGATGCACTGTGCAACACCCATGCACATCTGGAAGGATCCTGATGCAATGTGAAATCCCCATACACATCTGGCAGGATCCTGATGCACTGTGAAAACCCCATACACACGTGGCAGGATGCTGATACACTGTGAAACCCCATACACATCTGGCAGAATCATGATAAACTGTGAAAACCCCATGCACACGCGGCAGGGTCCTGATCCACTGTGAAACCCCGTACACACCAGGAAGGATCCTGATAAACTGTGAAACCCACATACACACCTGGCAGGATCCTGATACACTGTGAAACCCACATGCACACCTGGCAGGATCCTGATACACTGTGCAAACCCCATACACACCTGGCAGGACACTGATACACTGTGAAAGCCCATACACACCTGGCAGGATCCCGAGACACCGTGAAACACGATACACACCTGTCAGGACACTGATACTCTGTGAAAACCCCATACACAACTGGCAGGACCCTGATACACTTGTGAAAACCCCATACACACCTGGCAGGATACTGATGCACTGTGAAAACCCCATACGCACCTGGCAGGATCCTCATCCACTGTGAAACCCCATACACACCTGGCAGGACCCTGATGCACTGTGAAAACCCCATACACACCTGGCAGGATCCTGATACACTGTGAAAACCCCATACACACCTGGCAGGATCCTGAAACACTGTGAAAACACCATAGACACCTGGCAGGTACCTGATAAATTGTGAAACCCACATACACACCTGGCAGGATCCTGATGCACTGTGAAAACACCATACACACCTGGCAGATTCCTGATAAACTGTGAAACCCCATATACACGTGGCAGGATCCTGATACACTGTGAAAACCCCATACATACGTGGCAGGATCCTAATGCACTGTGAATACCCCGTGCACACCTGGCAGGATACTGATCCACTGTGAAAACCCTATACACACTTGGCAGGATCCTGATCCAATGTGAATACCCCATACACACCTGGCAGGATGCTGATAAACTGTGAAACCCCCATACACACCTGGCAGGATGCTGATACACTTTAACAAACCCATACACACCTGGCAGTACACTGATATACTGTGAAAACCCCATACACACCTGGCAGGATCCTGATACACTGTGAAAACCCCAGACACACCTTGCAGGACCCTGATACACTGAGAAAACCCCATACACACCTGGCAGGATCCTGATGCACTGTGAAAACCCCATACACACCCGGCAGGATCCTGATATACTGTAAAACCCCCATGCACCTCTGGCAGGATCCTGATCCGCTGTGAAACCCCATACACACCTGGCAGGACACTGACACACTGTGAAAACCCCATACACACCTGGAAGGATCCTGATGCACTGTGAAAACCCCATACACAACTGGCAGGATCCTGATACACTGTGAAACCCCTATATGCACCTGGCAGGATCCTGATACACTGTGTAATCCCCATACACACCTGGCAGGATCCTGATACACTGTGAAAACCATGTACACAACTGGCAGGATCCTGATCCACTGTGAAACCCCCAAACACACCTGGCAGGATCCTGATACACTGTGAAAACTCCATACATACCAGGAAGGATCCTGATCCACTGTGAAACCCCATACACATGTGGCAGGATCCTGATACAGTGTGAAAACCCAGACACACCTGGAAGGACCCTGATACACTGTGAAAACCCCAAACACACCTGGCAGGATCCTGATACACTGTGAAACCCCAAACACACCTGGCCGGATCCTGATGCACTGTGCAACACCCATACACATCTGGAAGGATCCTGATGCAATGTAAAATCCCCATACACATCTGGCAGGATCCTGATGCACTGTGAAACCCCCATAAGCACCTGGCAGGATCCTGATACACTGTGTAATCCCCATACACACCTGGCAGGATCCTGATACACTGTGAAAACCATATACACAACTGGCAGGATCCTGATCCACTGTGAAACCCCCAAACACACCTGGCAGGATCCTGATACACTGTGAAAACTCCATACATACCAGGAAGGATCCTGATCCACTGTGAAACCCCATACACATGTGGCAGGA
The DNA here is from genome assembly GCF_036365525.1 of Heterodontus francisci. Classification (NCBI taxonomy): domain Eukaryota; kingdom Metazoa; phylum Chordata; class Chondrichthyes; order Heterodontiformes; family Heterodontidae; genus Heterodontus; species Heterodontus francisci. The sequence goes on along the minus strand of NW_027140867.1, from coordinate 6,961,267 downwards.
TCCTGATACAGTGTGAAAACCCAGACACACCTGGAAGGACCCTGATACACTGTGAAAACCCCAAACACACCTGGCAGGATCCTGATACACTGTGAAACCCCAAACACACCTGGCCGGATCCTGATGCACTGTGCAACACCCATACACATCTGGAAGGATCCTGATGCAATGTAAAATCCCCATACACATCTGGCAGGATCCTGATGCACTGTGAAAACCCCATACACACGTGGCAGGATGCTGACACACTGTGAAACCCCATACACATCTGGCAGGATCATGATACACTGTGACAACCCCATGCACACGTGGCAGGATCCTGATCCACTGTGAAACCCCATACCCACCAGGCAGGATCCTGATGCACTGTGAAAACCCCATCCACACCAGGCAGTATCCTGATAAACTGTGAAACCCACATACACACCTGGCAGGATCCTGATACACTGTGAAACCCACATACACACCTGGCAGGATCCTGATGCACTGTGAAAACCTATACACACCTTGCAGGATCCTGATACACTGTGAAAACCCCATACACACCTGGCAGGATCCTGATCCCCTGTGAACCCCATACACATGTGGCAGGATCCTGATACACTGTGGAAACCCAGACACACCTGGAAGGACTCTGATACACTGTGAAAACCCCAAACACACCTGGCAGGATCCTGATACACTGTGAAACCCCATACACATCTGGCCGGATCCTGATGCACTGTGAAACACCCATGCACATCTGGAAGGATCCTGATGCAATGTGAAATCCCCATACACATCTGGCAGGATCCTGATGCACTGTGAAAACCCCATACACACGTGGCAGGATGCTGATACACTGTGAAACCCCATACACATCTGGCAGAATCATGATACACTGTGAAAACCCCATGCACACGCGGCAGGGTCCTGATCCACTGTGAAACCCCGTACACACCAGGAAGGATCCTGATAAACTGTGAAACCCACATACACACCTGGCAGGATCCTGATACACTGTGAAACCCACATACACACCTGGCAGGATCCTGATACACTGTGCAAACCCCATACACACCTGGCAGGACACTGATACACTGTGAAAGCCCATACACACCTGGCAGGATCCCGATACACCGTGAAACACGATACACACCTGGCAGGACACTGATACACTGTGAAAACCCCATACACAACTGGCAGGACCCTGATACACTTGTGAAAACCCCATACACACCTGGCAGGATACTGATGCACTGTGAAAACCCCATACGGACCTGGCAGGATCCTGATCCACTGTGAAACCCCATACACACCTGGCAGGATCCTGATGCACTGTGAAAACCCCATACACACCTGGCAGGATACTGATACACTGTGAAAACCCCATGCACACCTGGCAGGATCCTGATACACTGTGAAAACCCCATACACACCTGGCAGGATCCTGAAACACTGTGAAAACACCATAGACACCTGGCAGGTACCTGATAAACTGTGAAACCCACATACACACCTGGCAGGATCCTGATGCACTGTGAAAACACCATACACAGCTGGCAGATTCCTGATAAACTGTGAAACCCCATACACACGAGGCAGGATCCTGATACACTGTGAAAACCCCATACATACGTGGCAGGATCCTAATCCACTGTGAATACCCCGTGCACACCTGGCAGGATACTGATCCACTGTGAAAACCCTATACACACTTGGCAGGATCCTGATCCAATGTGAATACCCCATACACACCTGGCAGGATGCTGATAAACTGTGAAACCCCCATACACACCTGGCAGGATGCTGATACACTTTAACAAACCCATACACACCTGGCAGTACACTGATATACTGTGGAAACCCCATACACACCTGGCAGCATCCTGATACACTGTGAAAACCCCAGAAACACCTTGCAGGACCCTGATACACTGAGAAAACCCCATACACACCTGGCAGGATCCTGATGTACTGTGAAAACCCCATACACACCCGGCAGGATCCTGATATACTGTAAAACCCCCATGCACCTCTGGCAGGATCCTGATCCGCTGTGAAACCCCATACACACCTGGCAGGACACTGACACACTGTGAAAACCCCATACACACCTGGAAGGATCCTGATGCACTGTGAAAACCCCATACACAACTGGCAGGATCCTGATACACTGTGAAACCCCCATAAGCACCTGGCAGGATCCTGATACACTGTGTAATCCCCATACACACCTGGCAGGATCCTGATACACTGTGAAAACCATATACACAACTGGCAGGATCCTGATTCACTGTGAAACCCCCAAACACACCTGGCAGGATCCTGATACACTGTGAAAACTCCATACACACCAGGAAGGATCCTGATCCACTGTGAAACCCCATACACATGTGGCAGGATCCTGATACAGTGTGAAAACCCAGACACACCTGGAAGGACCCTGATACACTGTGAAAACCCCAAACACACCTGGCAGGATCCTGATACACTGTGAAACCCCAAACACACCTGGCCGGATCCTGATGCACTGTGCAACACCCATACACATCTGGAAGGATCCTGATGCAATGTAAAATCCCCATACACATCTGGCAGGATCCTGATGCACTGTGAAAACCCCATACACACGTGGCAGGATGCTGACACACTGTGAAACCCCATACACATCTGGCAGGATCATGATACACTGTGACAACCCCATGCACACGTGGCAGGATCCTGATCCACTGTGAAACCCCATACCCACCAGGCAGGATCCTGATGCACTGTGAAAACCCCATCCACACCAGGCAGGATCCTGATAAACTGTGAAACCCACATACACACCTGGCAGGATCCTGATACACTGTGAAACCCACATACACACCTGGCAGGATCCTGATGCACTGTGAAAACCCCATCCACACCAGGCAGGATCCTGATAAACTGTGAAAACCACATACACACCTGGCAGGACACTGATACACTGTGAAAACCCCATACACAACTGGCAGGATACTGATACACTGTGAAAACGCCATACACACCTGGCAGGACCCTGATACACTGTGAAAGCCCACACTCACTTGGCAGGATCCCGATACACTGTGAAAACACGATACACACCTGGCAGGACCCTGATATACTGTGAAAACCCCATACACACCTGGGAGGTTCCTGATACACTTGTGAAAACCCCATACACACCTGGCAGGACACTGATAGACTGTGAAAACCCCATACACAACTGGCAGGATCCCGATACACTGGGAAAACCCCATAGATACCTGGCAGGACCCTGATACACTGTGAAAACCCTATACACGCCTGGCAGGATCCCGATACATTGTGAAAACCCCATGCACACCTGGCAGGATCCTGACACACTGTGCAAACCCCATACACACCTGGCAGGATCCTGATACACTGTGAAAACCCCATACACACCTGGCAGGAACCTGATAAACTGTGAAACCAACATACACACCTGGCAGGATCCTGATGCACAGTGAAAACCCCATACACACGTGGCAGGATCCTGATCCACTGTGAATACCCCATGCACACCTGGCAGGATACTGATCCACTGTGAAAACCCCATACACACTTGGCAGGATCCTGATACACTTTGAATACCCCATACACACCTGGCAGGATGCTGATAAACTGTGAAACCCCCATACACACCTGGAAGGATCCTGATCAACTCTGACAACCCCAGAGACACCTGGCAGGATCGTGATCTACTGTGAAAACCCATACACACCTGGCAGGCTCCTGATGCACTGTGAAAACCACGTACACATGTGGCAGGATCCTGATGCACAGTGAAACCCCTTTCACATCTGGCAGGATCCTGATGCATAGTGAAACCCCATTCACATCTGGCAGGATCCTGATGCACAGTGAAAACCAATTCACATCTGGCAGGATCCTGATACACTGTGAAACCCCATAAACACCTGGCAGGATCCTGATACACTGTGAAACCCCATACACACCTCGCAGGATCCTGATACACTGTGAAACCCCCATACATACCTGGCAGTATTCTGAACCACTGTGAAAACTCCATACACACCTGGCAGGACCCTGATAAACTGTGAAATCCCCATACACACCTGGCAGGACACTGATACACACTGAAAACCCCATACACTCCTGGCAGGATCCTGATACACTGTGAAAACACCATACACATGTGGCAGGATCCTGATACACTGTGAAAACCCAGACGCACCTGGAAGGACCCTGATACACTGTGAAAACCCCAAACACACCTGGCAGGATCCTTATACACTGTGAAACCCCATACACACCTGGCCGGATGCTGATGCACTGTGCAACACCCATACACATCTGGAAGGATCCTGATGCAATGTGAAATCCCCATACACACCTGGCAGGATCCTGATGCACTGTGAAAACCCCATGCACACGTGGCAGGATGCTGACACACTGTGAAACCCCATACACATCTGGCAGGATCCTGATGCACTGTGAAAACTCCATACACAAGTGGCAGGATCCTGATACACTGTGAAAACCCATACACATCCGGCAGGATCCTGATGCACTGTGAAAACCCCATACAAACGTGGCAGGATCCTGATCCACTGTGAAAACCCATACACATCCGGCAGGATCCTGATGCACTGTAAAAACCCCATACAAACGTGGCAGGATCCTGATAAACTGTGAGACCCCCATACACACCAGGCAGGATCATGATACACTGTGAAAACCCCATGCACACGTGGCAAGGTCCTGGTCCGCTGTGAAACCCCACACACACCAGGCAGGATCCTGATAAACTGTGAAACCCACATACACACCTGGCAGGATCCTGACACACTGTGAAACCCACATACACACCTGGCAGGATCCTGATACACTGTGAAAACCCCGTCCACACCAGGCAGGATCCTGATAAACTGTGAAAACCCCATACACACCTGGCGGGAACCTGATAAACTGTGAAACCAACATACACACCTGGCAGGATCCTGATGCACTGTGAAAACCCCATACACACGTGGCAGGATCCTGATCCACTGTGAATACCCCATGCTCACCTGGCAGGATACTGATCCACTGTGAAAACCCCATACACACTTGGCAGTATCCTGATACACTTTGAATACCCCATACACACCTGGCAGGATGCTGATAAACTGTGAAACCCCCATACACACCTGGAAGGATCCTGATAAACTCTGAAAACCCCAGAGACACCTGGCAGGATCGTGATCTACTGTGAAAACCCATACACACCTGGCAGGCTCCTGAAACACTGTGAGACCCCCATACACACCTGGCAGGGGCCTGATGCACTGTGAAAAGCACGTACACATGTGGCAGGATCCTGATGCACAGTGAAACCCCATTCACATCTGGCAGGATCCTGATGCACAGTGAAACCCCATTCACATCTGGCAGGATCCTGATGCACAGTGAAAACCAATTCACATCTGGCAGGATCCTGATACACTGTGAAACCCCATAAACACCTGTCAGGATCCTGATACACTGTGAAACCCCCATGCACACCTTGCAGGATTCTGAACCACTGTGAAAACTCCATACACACCTGGCAGGACCCTGATAAACTGTGAAATCCCCATACACACCTGGCAGGACCCTGATACACTCTGAAAACCCCATACACTCCTGGCAGGATCCTGATACACTGTGAAAACACCATACACATGTGGCAGGATCCTCATACACTGTGAAAACCCAGACGCACCTGGAAGGACCCTGAAACACTGTGAAAACCCCAAACACACCTGGCAGGATCCTTATACACTGTGAAACCCCATACACTCCTGGCCGGATGCTGATGCACTGTGCAATACCCATACACATCTGGAAGGATCCTGATGCAATGTGAAATCCCCATACACATCTGGCAGGATCCTGATGCACTGTGAAAACCCCATACACACGTGACAGGATGCTGATAAACTGTGAAACCCCATACACATCTGGCAGGATCCTGATGCACTGTGAAAACTCCATACACAAGTGGCAGGATCCTGATACACTGTGAAAACCCATACACATCCGGCAGGATCCTGATGCACTGTGAGAACCCCATACAAACGTGGCAGGATCCTGATCCACTGTGAAAACCCATACACATCCGGCAGGATCCTGATGCACTGAGAAAACCCCATACAAACGTGGCAGGATCCTGATAAACTGTGAAACCCCCAAACACACCAGGCAGGATCATGATACGCTGTGAAAACCCCATGCACACGTGGCAAGGTCCTGATCTACTGTGAAACCCCACACACACCAGGCAGGATCCTGATAAACTGTGAAACCCACATACACACCTGGCAGGATCCTGATACACTGTGAAACCCACATACACACCTGGCAGGATCCTGATACACTGTGGAACCCACATACACACCTGGCAGGATCCTGATACACTGTGAAAACCCCGTCCACACCAGGCAGGATCCTGATAAACAGTGAAAACCACATACACACCTGGCAGGACCCTGATGCACTGTGAAAACCCCATACACACCTGGCAGGATCCTGATACATTGTGAAAACCCCATACACTTCTGGCAGGATCCTGATACACTGTGAGGACCCCAGACACACATGGCAGGACCCTGATACACTGTGAAAGCCCATGCACAACTGGCAGGATCCCGATACACTTTGAAAACACGATACACACCTGGCAGGATCCTGATACATTTGTGAAAACCCCATACACAACTGGCAGGACACTGATACACTGTGAAAACCCCATGCACACCTGGCAGGATCCTGATACACTGTGAAAACCACAAACACACTTGGCAGGATCATGATACACTTGTGAAAACCCCATACACACCTGGCAGGAACTGATACACTGTGAAAACCCCATGCACACCTGGCAGGATCCTGATACACTGGAAAAACCCCATACACACCTGGCAGGATCCTGATACACTGTGAAAACCCCATACACACCTGGCAGGATCCTGATACACCGTGAAAACCCCATACACACCTGGCAGGAACCTGATAAACTGTGAAACCCACATACACACCTGGCAGGATCCTGATGCACTGTGAAAACCACATACACACCTGGCAGAATCCTGATAAACTGTGAAACCCCATACACACGTGTCAGGATCCTGATACACTGTGAAAACCCCATACACACCAGGCAGGATCCTGATCAACTGTGAATACCCAATGCACACCCGGCAGGATTCTAATGCACTGTGAAAACCCCATACACACTTAGCAGGATCCTGATACACTTTGAATACCCCATACACACCTGGCAGGATGCTGATAAACTGTGAAACCCTCATACACACCTGGCAGAATACTGATAAACTCTGAAAACCCCATACACACCTGGCCGGATCGTGATCGACTGTGAAAACCCATACACACCTGGCAGGCTCCTGATACACTGTGAAACCCCCATACACACCTGGCAGGAGCCTGATACACTGTGAAAACCACGTACACATGTGGCAGGATCCTGATGCACAGAGAAACCCCATTCACATCTGGCAGGATCCTGATGCACAGTGAAACCCCATTCACATCTGGCAGGAACCTCATGCACAGTGAAAACCAATTCACATCTGGCAGGATCCTGATACACTGAAACCCCATCAACACCTGGCAGGATCCTGATACACTGTGAAACCCCATATACACCTGGCAGGATCCTGATACACTGCGAAACCCCATACACACCTGGCAGGATCCTGATACACTGTGAAAACCCCATACACACCAGGCAGGATCCTGATCAACTGTGAATACCCAATGCACACCCGGCAGGATACTAATGCACTGTGAAAACCCCATACACACTTGGCAGGATCCTGATACACTTTGAATACCCCATACACACCTGGCAGGATGCTGATAAACTGTGAAACCCTCATACACACCTGGCAGAATACTGATAAACTCTGAAAACCACATACATACCTGGCAGGATCGTGATCGACTGTGAAAACCCATACACACCTGGCAGGCTCCTGATACACTGTGAAACCCCCATACACACCTGGCAGGAGCCTGATACACTGTGAAAACCACGTACACATGTGGCAGGATCCTGATGCACAGAGAAACCCCATTCACATCTGGCAGGATCCTGATGCACAGTGAAACCCCATTCACATCTGGCAGGAACCTCATGCACAGTGAAAACCAATTCACATCTGGCAGGATCCTGATACACTGAAACCCCATCAACACCTGGCAGGATCCTGATACACTGTGAAACCCCATATACACCTGGCAGGATCCTGATACACTGTGAAACCCCATACACACCTGGCAGGATCCTGATACACTGTGAAAACCCATACGCACCTGACAGGATCCTGATCCACTGTGAAACCTCCAGACACACCTGGCAGGATCCTGATGCACTGTGAAAACTCATACACACCTGGCAGGATCCTGATACACTGTGAAAACCCCATACACACCTGGCAGGATCCTGATCCACTGTGAAACCCCATACACATGTGGCAGGATCCTGATACACTGTGAAAACCCCATACACACCTGGCAGGATCCTGATGCACTGTGAAACCCCATTCACATCTGGCAGGATCCTGATGCACAGTGAAACCCCATTCTCATCTGGCAGGAACCTCATGCACAGTGAAAACCAATTCACATCTGGCAGGATCCTGATACACTGAAACCCCATCAACACCTGGCAGGATCCTGATACACTGTGAAACCCCATATACACCTGGCAGGATCCTGATACACTGTGAAACCCCATACACACCTGGCAGGATCCTGTTACACTGTGAAAACCCATACACACCTGACAGGATCCTGATCCACTGTGAAACCTCCATACACACCTGGCAGGATCCTGATACACTGTGAAAACTCATACACACCTGGCAGGATCCTGATACACTGTGAAAACCTCATACACACCTGGCAGGATCCTGATCCACTGTGAAACCCCATACACATGTGGCAGGATCCTGATACACTGTGAAAACCCCATACACACCTGGCAGGATCCTGATGCACTGTGAAACCCATACAGGCCTGGCCGGATCCTGATGCAATGTGAAAACACCATGCACACCTGGCAGGATCCTGATACACTCTGAAACCCCATAGACACCTGGCAGGATCCTGATACACTGTGCAACACCCATACACATCTGGCAGGATCCTGATGCACTGTGAAAACCCTATACACACGTGGCAGGATCCTGATACACTGTGAAAACCCATACACATCCGGCAGGATCCTGATGCACTGTGAAAATCCCATACAAACGTGGCAGGATCCTGATAAACTGTGAAGCCCCCAAACACACCAGGCAGGATCATGATACACTGTGAAAACCCCATGCACACGTGGCAGGGTCCTGATCCACTGTGAAACCCGATAGAAACACGGCAGGATCCTGATAAACTGTGAAACCCACATACACACCTGGCAGGATCCTGATACACTGTGAAACCCACATCCGCACCTGACAGGATCCTGATACATTGTGAAAACCCCTTACACACCAGGCAGGATCCTGATAAACTGTGAAAACCACATGCACACCTGGCAGGATCCTGATACACTGTGAAAACCCCATACACTCTTGGCTGGCTCCTAATCCACTGTGAAACAACATACACACGTCGCAGGATCCTGATACACTGTGAAAACCCCATACACAGCTGGCAGGATCCTGATCCACTGTGAAAACCCCACACACACGTAGCAGGATCCTGATCCAATGTGAAAACCCCATACACACTTGGCAGGATCCTGATACACTTTGAAAATCCCATAAGCACCTGACAGGATCCTGATACACTGTGAAAACCCCATACACACCTGGCAGGATCCTGATGCACTGTGAAACCCATACAGGCCTGGCCGGATCCTGATGCAATGTGAAAACACCATGCACACCTGGCAGGATCCTGATACACTGTGAAAACCCCATACACACCTGGCAGGATCCTGATACACTGTGAAAACCCCATACACAACTGGCAGGATCCTGATCCACTGTGAAACCCCCATACACACCTGGCAGGGTCCTGATACACAGTGAAAACCCATAAACACCTGGCAGGATCCTGATACACTGTGAAAACCCCATACACACCTGGCAGGATCCTGATCCACTGAGAAACCCGATACACATATGGCAGGATCCTGATACACTGTTAAAACCCAGACACACCTGGAAGGATCCTGATATACTGTGAAAACCCCATACACACCTGGCAGGACCCTGATACACTGTGAAACCCCATACACACATGGCCGGATCCTGATCCACTGTGAAAACCCCATGCACACCTGGCAGGATCCTGATAGACTGTGAAACCCCATATACACCTGGCAGGATCCTGATACACTGTGCAACACCCATACACATCTGGAAGGATCCTGATGCAATGTGAAATCCCCATACACATCTGGCAGGATCCTGATGCACTGTGAAAACCCCATACACACGTGTCAGGATGCTGATGCACTGTGAAACCCCATACACATCTGGCAGGATCCTGATGCACTGTGAAAACCCAATACACACGTGGCAGGATCCTGATACACTCTGAAAACCCCATACACTCCTGGCTGGATCCTGATACACTGTGAAAACACCATACACATGTGGCAGGATCCTGATACACTGTGAAAACCCAGACGCACCTGGAAGGACCCTGATACACTGTGAAAACCCCAAACACACCTGGCAGGATCCTTATACACTTTGAAAACCCCATACACACCTGGCAGGAACATGATGAATTGTGAAACCAACATACACACCTGGCAGGATCCTGATGCACTGTGAAAACCCCATACACACGTGGCAGGATCCTGATCCACTGTGAATACCCCATGCACACCTGGCAGGATACTTATCCACTGTGAAAACCCCATACACACTTGGCAGGATCCTGATACACTTTGAATACCCCATACACACCTGGCAGGATGCTGATAAACTGTGAAACCCCCATACACACCTGGAAGGATCCTGATAAACTCAGAAAACCCCAGAGACACCTGGCAGGATCGTGATCTACTGTGAAAACCCACACACACCTGGCAGGCTGCTGAAACACTGTGAGACCCCCATACACACCTGGCAGGGGCCTGATGCACTGTGAAAAGCACGTACACATGTGGCAGGATCCTGATGCACAGTGAAACCCCATTCACATCTGGCAGGATCCTGATGCACAGTGAAACCCCATTCACATCTGGCAGGATCCTGATGCACAGTGAAAACCAATTCACATCTGACAGGATCCTGATACAATGTGAAACCCCATAAACGCCTGGCAGGATCCTGATACACTATGAAACCCCATATACACGTGGCAGGATCCTGATACACTGTGAAACCCCATACACAACTCGCAGGATCCTGATACACTGTGAAACCCCCATACACACCTGGCAGGATTCTGAACCACTGTGAAAACTCCATACACACCTGGCAGGATCCTGATAAACTGTGAAATCCCCATGCACACCTGGCAGGACCCTGGTACACTCTGAAAACCCCATACACTCCTGGCAGGATTCTGATACACTGTGAAAACACCATACACATGTGGCAGGATCCTGATACACTGTGAAAACCCAGACGCACCTGGAAGGACCCTGATACACTGTGAAAACCCCAAACACACCTGGCAGGATCCTTATAAACTGTGAAACCCCATACACACCTGGCCGGATGCTGATGCACTGTGCAACACCCATACACATCTGGAAGGATCCTGATGCAATGTAAAATCCCCATACACATCTGGCAGGATGCTGATGCACTGTGAAAACCCCATACACACGTGGCAGGATGCTGATAAACTGTGAAACCCCATACACATCTGGCAGGATCCTGATGCACTGTGAAAACTCCATACACAAGTGGCAGGATCCTGATACACTGTGAAAACCCATACACATCCGGCAGGATCCTGATGCACTGTGAAAACCCCATACAAACGTGGCAGGATCCTGATCCACTGTGAAAACCCATACACATCCGGCAGGATCCTGATGCACTGTGAAAACCCCATACAAACGTGGCAGGATCCTGATAAACTGTGAAACCCCCATACACACCAGGCAGGATCATGATACACTGTGAAAACCCCATGCACACGTGGCAAGGTCCTGATCTACTGTGAAACCCCACACACACCTGGCAGGATCCTGATAAACTGTGAAACCCACATACACACCTGGCAGGATCCTGATACACTGTGAAACCCACATACACACCTGGCAGGATCCTGATGCACTGTGAAAACCCCGTCCACACCAGGCAGGATCCTGATAAACTGTGAAAACCACATACACACCTGGCAGGACCCTGATGCACTGTGAAAACCCCATACACACCTGGCAGGATCCTGATACATTGTAAAAACCCCATACACTTCTGGCAGGATCCTGATACACTGTGAGGACCCCAGACACACATGGCAGGACCCTGATACACTGTGAAAGCCCATACACAACTGGCAGGATCCCGATACACTTTGAAAACACGATACACACCTGGCAGGATCCTGATACACTTGTGAAAACCCCATACACACCTGGCAGGACACTGATACACTGTGAAAACCCCATGCACACCTGGCAGGATCCTGATACACTGTGAAAACCCCAAACAGACCTGGCAGGATCCTGATACACTTGTGAAAACCCCATGCACACCTGGCAGGATCCTGATACACTGGAAAAACCCCATACACACCTGGCAGGATTCTGATACACTGTGAAAACCCCATACACACCTGGCAGGATCCTGATACACCGCGAAAACCCCATACACACCTGGCAGGAACCTGATAAACTGTGAAACCCACATACACACCTGGCAGGATCCTGATGCACTGTGAAAACCCCATACACACCTGGCAGAATCCTGATAAACTGTGAAACCCCATACACACGTGTCAGGATCCTGATACACTGTGAAAACCCCATACACACCAGGCAGGATCCTGATCAACTGTGAATACCCAATGCACACCCGGCAGGATACTAATGCACTGTGAAAACCCCATACACACTTGGCAGGATCCTGATACACTTTGAATACCCCATACACACCTGGCAGGATGCTGATAAACTGTGAAACCCCCATACACACCTGGCAGAATACTGATAAACTCTGAAAACCCCATACACACCTGGCAGGATCGTGATCGACTGTGAAAACCCATGCACACCTGGCATGCTCCTGATACACTGTGAAACCCCCAAACACACCTGGCAGGAGCCTGATACACTGTGAAAACCACGTACAAATGTGGCAGGATCCTGATGCACAGTGAAACCACATTCACATCTGGCAGGATCCTGATGCACAGTGAAACCCCATTCACATCTGGCAGGAACCTGATGCACAGTGAAAACTAATTCACATCTGGCAGGATCCTGATACACTGTGAAACCCCATCAACACCTGGCAGGATACTGATACACTGTGAAACCCCATACACACCTGGCAGGATCCTGATACACTGTGAAACCCCATACACACCTGGCAGGATCCTGATCCACTGAGAAACCCGATACACATATGGGAGGATCCTGATACACTGTTAAAACCCAGACACACCTGGAAGGATCCTGATACACTGTGAAAACCCCATACACACCTGGCAGGATCCTGATACACTGTGAAACCCCATACACACCTGGCAGGAACCTGATAAACTGTGAAACCCACATACACACCTGGCAGGATCCTGATGCACTGTGAAAACCCCATACACACCTGGCAGAATCCTGATAAACTGTGAAACCCCATACACACGTGTCAGGATCCTGATACACTGTGAAAACCCCATACACACCAGGCAGGATCCTGATCAACTGTGAATACCCAATGCACACCCGGCAGGATACTAATGCACTGTGAAAACCCCATACACACTTGGCAGGATCCTGATACACTTTGAATACCCCATACACACCTGGCAGGATGCTGATAAACTGTGAAACCCCCATACACACCTGGCAGAATACTGATAAACTCTGAAAACCCCATACACACCTGGCAGGATCGTGATCGACTGTGAAAACCCATGCACACCTGGCAGGCTCCTGATACACTGTGAAACCCCCATACACACCTGGCAGGAGCCTGATACACTGTGAAAACCACGTACAAATGTGGCAGGATCCTGATGCACAGTGAAACCCCATTCACATCTGGCAGGATCCTGATGCACAGTGAAACCCCATTCACATCTGGCAGGAACCTGATGCACAGTGAAAACTAATTCACATCTGGCAGGATCCTGATACACTGTGAAACCCCATCAACACCTGGCAGGATCCAGATACACTGTGAAACCCCGTACACACCTGGCAGGATCCTGATCCACTGTGAAACCCCATACACACCTGGCAGGATCCTGATCCACTGAGAAACCCGATACACATATGGCAGGATCCTGATACACTGTTAAAACCCAGACACACCTGGAAGGATCCTGATACACTGTGAAACCCCATACACACGTGTCAGGATCCTGATACACTGTGAAACCCCATACACACGTGTCAGGATCCTGATACACTGTAAAACCCCATACACACCTGGCCGGATCCTGATCCACTGTGAAAACCCCATGCACACCTGGCAGGATCCTGATACACTGTGAAACCCCATAGACACCTGGCAGGATCCTGATACACTGTGCAACACCCATACACATCTGGAAGGATCCTGATGCAATGTGAAATCCCCATACACATCTGGCAGGATCCTGATGCACTGTGAAAACCCCATACACACGTGTCAGGATGCTGATACACTGTGAAACCCCATACACATCTGGCAGGATCCTGATGCACTGTGAAAACCCCATACACACGTGGCAGGATCCTGATACACTCTGAAAACCCCATACACTCCTGGCTTGATCCTGATACACTGTGAAAACACCATACACATGTGGCAGGATCCTGATACACTGTGAAAACCCAGACGCACCTGGAAGGACCCTGATACACTGTAAAAACCCCAAACACACCTGGCAGGAACATTATACACTGTGAAACCCCATACACCCCTGGCCGGATGCTGATGCACTGTGCAACACCCATACACATCTGGAGGATCCTGATACACTGTGAAACCCCATACACACCTGGCAGGATCCTGATCCACTGAGAAACCCGATACACATATGGCAGGATCCTGATACACTGTTAAAACCCAGACACACCTGGAAGGATCCTGATACACTGTGAAACCCCATACACACGTGTCAGGATCCTGATACACTGTGAAACCCCATACACACGTGTCAGGATCCTGATACACTGTAAAACCCCATACACACCTGGCCGGATCCTGATCCACTGTGAAAACCCCATGCACACCTGGCAGGATCCTGATACACTGTGAAACCCCATAGACACCTGGCAGGATCCTGATACACTGTGCAACACCCATACACATCTGGAAGGATCCTGATGCAATGTGAAATCCCCATACACATCTGGCAGGATCCTGATGCACTGTGAAAACCCCATACACACGTGTCAGGATGCTGATACACTGTGAAACCCCATACACATCTGGCAGGATCCTGATGCACTGTGAAAACCCCATACACACGTGGCAGGATCCTGATACACTCTGAAAACCCCATACACTCCTGGCTTGATCCTGATACACTGTGAAAACACCATACACATGTGGCAGGATCCTGATACACTGTGAAAACCCAGACGCACCTGGAAGGACCCTGATACACTGTAAAAACCCCAAATACACCTGGCAGGATCATTATACACTGTGAAACCCCATACACCCCTGGCCGGATGCTGATGCACTGTGCAACACCCATACACATCTGGAAGGATCCTGATGCAATGTGAAATCCCCATACACATCTGGCAGGATCCTGATGCACTGTGAAAACCCCATACACACGTGGCAGGATGCAGATACACTGTGAAACCCCATACACATCTGGCAGGATCCTGATGCACTGTGAAACCCCATACACATCTGGCAGGATCCTGATACACTGTGAAAACCCATACACATCCGGCAGGATCCTGATGCACTGTGAAAACCCCATACAAACGTGGCAGGATCCTGATCCACTGTGAAAACCCATACACATCCGGCAGGATCCTGATGCACTGTAAAAACCCCAGACAAACGTGGCAGGATCCTGATAAACTGTGAAACCCCCATACACACCAGGCAGGATCATGACACACTGTGAAAACCCCATGCACACGTGGCAAGGTCCTGATCCGCTGTGAAACCCCACAAACACCAGGCAGGATCCTGATAAAATGTGAAACCCACATACACACCTGGCAGCATCCTGACACACTGTGAAACCCACATACACACCTGGAAGGATCCTGATACACTGTGAAAACCCCGTCCACACCAGGCAGGATCCTGATAAACTGTGAAAACCCCATACACACCTGGCAGGAACCAGATAAACTGTGAAACCAACATACACACCTGGCAGGATCCTGTTGCACTGTGAAAACCCCATACACACGTGGCAGGATCCTGATCCACTGTGAATACCCCATGCACACCTGGCAGGATACTGATCCACTGTGAAAACCCCATACACACTTGGCAGGATCCTGATACACTTTGAATACCCCATACACACCTGGCAGGATGCTGATAAACTGTGAAACCCCCATACACACCTGGAAGGATCCCTATAAACTCTGAAAACCCCAGAGACACCTGGCAGGATCGTGATCTACTGTGAAAACCCACACACACCTGGCAGGCTGCTGAAACACTGTGAGACCCCCATACACACCTGGCAGGGGCCTGATGCACTGTGAAAAGCACGTACACATGTGGCAGGATCCTGATGCACAGTGAAACCCCATTCACATCTGGCAGGATCCTGATGCACAGTGAAACCCCATTCACATCTGGCAGGATCCTGATGCACAGTGAAAACCAATTCACATCTGGCAGGATCCTGATACACTGTGAAACCCCATAAACACCTGGCAGGATCCTGATACACTGTGAAACCCCATATACACCTGGCAGGATCCTGATACGCTGTGAAACCCCATACACACCTCGCAGGATCCTGATACACTGTGAAACCCCCATACACACCTGGCAGGATTCTGAACCACTGTGAAAACTCCATACACACCTGGCAGGACCCTGATAAACTGTGAAATCCCCATACACACCTGGCAGGACCCTGATACACTCTGAAAACCCCATACACTCCTGGCAGGATCCTGATACACTGTGAAAACACCACACACATGTGGCAGGATCCTGATACACTGTGAAAACCCAGACGCACCTGGAAGGACCCTGATACACTGTGAAAACCCCAAACACACCTGGCAGGATCCTTATACACTGTGAAACCCCATACACACCTGGCCGGATGCTGATGCACTGTGCAACACCCATACACATCTGGAAGGATCCTGATGCAATGTGAAATCCCCATACACTTCTGGCAGGATCCTGATGCACTGTGAAAACCCCATACACACGTGGCAGGATGCTGATAAACTGTGAAACCCCATACACATCTGGCAGGATCCTGATGCACTGCGAAAACTCCATACACAAGTGGCAGGATCCTGATACACTGTGAAACCCCATACACATCCGGCAGGATCCTAATGCACTGTGAAAACCCCATACAAACGTGGCAGGATCCTGATCCACTGTGAAAACCCATACACATCCGGCAGGATCATGATACACTGTGAAAACCCCATACAAACGTGACAGGATCCTGATAAACTGTGAAACCCCCATACACACCAGGCAGGATCCTGATAAACTGTGAAACCCACATACACACCCGGCAGGATCCTGATACACTGTGAAACCCACAGACACACCTGGCAGGATCCTGATACACTGTGAAAACCCCGTCCACACCAGGCAGGATCCTGATAAACTGTGAAAACCCCATACACTTCTGGCAGGATCCTGATACACTGTGAGGACCCCAGACACACATGGCAGGACCCTGATACACTGTGAAAGCCCATACACAACTGGCAGGATCCCGATACACTTTGAAAACACGATACACACCTGGCAGGATCCTGATACACTTGTGAAAACCCCATACACACCTGGCAGGACACTGATACACTGTGAAAACCCCATGCACACCTGGCAGGATCCTGATACACTGTGAAAACCCCAAACACACCTGGCAGGATCCTGATACATTTGTGAAAACCCCATACACACCTGGCAGGAACTGATACACTGTGAAAACCCCATGCACACCTGGCAGGATCCTGATACACTGGAAAAACCCCATACACACCTGGCAGGATTCTGATACACTGTGAAAACCCCATATACACCTGGCAGGATCCTGATACACCGCAAAAACCCCATACACACCTGGCAGGAACCTGATAAACTGTGAAACCCACATACACACCTGGCAGGATCCTGATGCACTGTGAAAACCCCATACACACCTGGCAGAATCCTGATAAACTGTGAAACCCCATACACACGTGTCAGGATCCTGATACACTGTGAAAACCCCATACACACCAGGCAGGATCCTGATCAACTGTGAATACCCAATACACACCCGGCAGGATACGAATGCACTGTGAAAACCCCATACACGCTTGGCAGGATCCTGATACACTTTGAATACCCCATACACACCTGGCAGGATGCTGATAAACTGTGAAACCCCCATACACACCTGGCAGAATACTGATAAACTCTGAAAACCCCATACACATCTGGCAGGATCGTGATCGACTGTGAAAACCCATGCACACCTGGCAGGCTCCTGATACACTGTGAAACCCCCATACACACCTGGCAGGAGCCTGATACACTGTGAAAACCAAGGACAAATGTGGCAGGATCCTGATGCACAGTGAAACCCCATTCACATCTGGCAGGATCCTGATGCACAGTGAAACCCCATTCACATCTGGCAGGAACCTGATGCACAGTGAAAACTAATTCACATCTGGCAGGATCCTGATACACTGTGAAACCCCATCAACACCTGGCAGGATACTGATACACTGTGAAACCCCATACACACCTGGCAGGATCCTGATACACTGTGAAACCCCATACACACCTGGCAGGATCCTGATCCACTGAGAAACCCCATACACACCTGGCAGGATCCTGATACACTGTGAAAACCCAAACACACCTGACAGGATCCTGATCCACTGTGAAACCTCCATGCACACCTGGCAGGATCCTGATACACTGTGAAAACCCATACACACCTGGCAGGATCCTGATACACTGTGAAAACCCCATGCACACCTGGCAGGATCCTGATCCACTGTGAAACCCCATACACATGTGGCAGGATCCTGATACACTGTGAAAACCCCATACACACCTGGCAGGATCCTGATGCACTGTGAAACCCCATACACACCTGGCTGGATCCTGATGCAATGTGAAAACACCATGCACACCTGGCAGGATCCTGATACACTCTGAAACCCCATACACTCATGGCAGGATCCTGATACACTGTGCAACACCCATAAACATCTGGAAGGATCCTGATGCAATGTGAAATCCGCATACACATCTGGCATGATCCTGATTCACTGTGAAACCCCATACACATCTGGCAGGATCCTGATGCACTGTGAAAACCCCATACACATCTGGCAGGATCCTGATACACTGTGAAAACCCATACACATCCGGCAGGATCCTGATGCACTGTGAAAATCCCATACAAACGTGGCAGGATCCTGATAAACTGTGAAGCCCCCAAACACACCAGGCAGGATCATGATACACTGTGAAAACGCCATGCACACGTGGCAGGGTCCTGATCCACTGTGAAACCCGATAGAAACACGGCAGGATCCTGATAAACTGTGAAACCCACATACACACCTTGCAGGATCCTGATACACTGTGAAACCCACATACGCACCTGGCAGGATCCTGATACATTGTGAAAACCCCATACACACCAGGCAGGATGCTGATAAACTGTGAAAACCACATGCACACCTGGCAGGATCCTGATACACTGTGAAAACCCCATACACACATGGCAGGCTCCTAATCCACTGTGAAACAACATACACACGTGGCAGGATCCTGATACACTGTGAAAACCCCATACACACCTGGCAGGATCCTGATACACTGTGAAAACCCCATACACAACTGGCAGGATCATGATCCACTGTGAAACCCCCATACACACCTGGCAGGATCCTGATAAACTGTGAAACCCCCATACACACCAGGCAGGATCATGACACACTGTGAAAACCCCATGCACACGTGGCAAGGTCCTGATCCGCTGTGAAACCCCACAAACACCAGGCAGGATCCTGATAAAATGTGAAACCCACATACACACCTGGCAGCATCCTGACACACTGTGAAACCCACATACACACCTGGAAGGATCCTGATACACTGTGAAAACCCCGTCCACACCAGGCAGGATCCTGATAAACTGTGAAAACCCCATACACACCTGGCAGGAACCAGATAAACTGTGAAACCAACATACACACCTGGCAGGATCATGTTGCACTGTGAAAACCCCATACACACGTGGCAGGATCCTGATCCACTGTGAATACCCCATGCACACCTGGCAGGATACTGATCCACTGTGAAAACCCCATACACACTTGGCAGGATCCTGATACACTTTGAATACCCCATATACACCTGGCAGGATGCTGATAAACTGTGAAACCCCCATACACACCTGGAAGGATCCTGATAAACTCTGAAAACCCCAGAGACACCTGGCAGGATCGTGATCTACTGTGAAAACCCACACACACCTGGCAGGCTGCTGAAACACTGTGAGACCCCCATACACACCTGGCAGGGGCCTGATGCACTGTGAAAAGCACGTACACATGTGGCAGGATCCTGATGCACAGTGAAACCCCATTCACATCTGGCAGGATCCTGATGCACAGTGAAACCCCATTCACATCTGGCAGGATCCTGATGCACAGTGAAAACCAATTCACATCTGGCAGGATCCTGATACACTGTGAAACCCCATAAACACCTGGCAGGATCCTGATACACTGTGAAACCCCATATACACCTGGCAGGATCCTGATACGCTGTGAAACCCCATACACACCTCGCAGGATCCTGATACACTGTGAAACCCCCATACACACCTGGCAGGATTCTGAACCACTGTGAAAACTCCATACACACCTGGCAGGACCCTGATATACTGTGAAATCCCCATACACACCTGGCAGGACCCTGATACACTCTGAAAACCCCATACACTCCTGGCAGGATCCTGATACACTGTGAAAACACCATACACATGTGGCAGGATCCTGATACACTGTGAAAACCCAGACGCACCTGGAAGGACCCTGATACACTGTGAAAACCCCAAACACACCTGGCAGGATCCTTATACACTGTGAAACCCCATACACACCTGGCCGGATGCTGATGCACTGTGCAACACCCATACACATCTGGAAGGATCCTGATGCAATGTGAAATCCCCATACACATCTGGCAGGATCCTGATGCACTGTGAAAACCCCATACACACGTGGCAGGATGCTGATAAACTGTGAAACCCCACACATCTGGCAGGATCCTGATGCACTGTGAAAACTCCATACACAAGTGGCAGGATCCTGATACACTGTGAAACCCCATACACATCCGGCAGGATCCTAATGCACTGTGAAAACCCCATACAAACGTGGCAGGATCCTGATCCACTGTGGAAACCCATACACATCCGGCAGGATCCTGATGCACTGTGAAAACCCCATACAAACGTGACAGGATCCTGATAAACTGTGAAACCCCCATACACACCAGGCAGGATCATGATACACTCTGAAAACCCCATGCAAACGTGGCAAGGTCCTGATCTACTGTGAAACCCCACACACACCAGGCAGGATCCTGATAAACTGTGAAACCCACATACACACCTGGCAGGATCCTGATACACTGTGAAACCCACATACACACCTGGCAGGATCCTGATACACTGTGAAAACCCCGTCCACACCAGGCAGGATCCTGATAAACGGTGAAAACCCCATACACTTCTGGCAGGATCCTGATACACTGTGAGGACCCCAGACACACATGGCAGGACCCAGATACACTGTGAAAGCCCATACACAACTGGCAGGATCCCGATACACTTTGAAAACACGATACACACCTGGCAGGATCCTGATACACTTGTGAAAACCCCATACACACCTGGCAGGACACTGATACACTGTGAAAACCCCATGCACACCTGGCAGGATCCTGATACACTGTGAAAACCCCAAACACACCTGGCAGGATCCTGATACATTTGTGAAAACCCCATACACACCTGGCAGGAACTGATACACTGTGAAAACCCCATGCACACCTGGCAGGATCCTGATACACTGGAAAAACCCCATACACACCTGGCAGGATTCTGATACACTGTGAAAACCCCATATACACCTGGCAGGATCCTGATACACCGCGAAAACCCCATACACACCTGGCAGGAACCTGATAAACTGTGAAACCCACATACACACCTGGCAGGATCCTGATGCACTGTGAAAACCCCATACACACCTGGCAGAATCCTGATAAACTGTGAAACCCCATACACACGTGTCAGGATCCTGATACACTGTGAAAACCCCATACACACCAGGCAGGATCCTGATCAACTGTGAATACCCAATGCACACCCGGCAGGATACTAATGCACTGTGAAAACCCCATACACG
Source organism: Heterodontus francisci (assembly GCF_036365525.1). NCBI lineage: Eukaryota > Metazoa > Chordata > Chondrichthyes > Heterodontiformes > Heterodontidae > Heterodontus > Heterodontus francisci. Next base: position 6,938,511 of record NW_027140867.1, on the reverse strand, counting down.
CTTGGCAGGATCCTGATACACTTTGAATACCCCATACACACCTGGCAGGATGCTGATAAACTGTGAAACCCCCATACACACCTGGCAGAATACTGATAAACTCTGAAAACCCCATACACACCTGGCAGGATCGTGATCGACTGTGAAAACCCATGCACACCTGGCAGGCTCCTGATACACTGTGAAACCCCCATACACACCTGGCAGGAGCCTGATACACTGTGAAAACCACGTACAAATGTGGCAGGATCCTGATGCACAGTGAAACCCCATTCACATCTGGCAGGATCCTGATGCACAGTGAAACCCCATTCACATCTGGCAGGAACCTGATGCACAGTGAAAACTAATTCACATCTGGCAGGATCCTGATACACTGTGAAACCCCATCAACACCTGGCAGGATGCTGATACACTGTGAAACCCCATACACACCTGGCAGGATACTGATACACTGTGAAACCCCATACACACCTGGCAGGATCCTGATACACTGTGAAACCCCATACACACCTGGCAGGATCCTGATACACTGTGAAAACCCAAACACACCTGACAGGATCCTGATCCACTGTGAAACCTCCATGCACACCTGGCAGGATCCTGATACACTGTGAAAACCCATACACACCTGGCAGGATCCTGATACACTGTGAAAACCCCATGCACACCTGGCAGGATCCTGATCCACTGTGAAACCCCATACACATGTGGCAGGATCCTGATACACTGTGAACACCCCATACACACCTGGCAGGATCCTGATGCACTGTGAAACCCCATACACACCTGGCCGGATCCTGATGCAATGTGAAAACACCATGCACACCTGGCAGGATCCTGATACACTCTGAAACCCCATACACACCTGGCAGGATCCTGATACACTGTGCAACACCCATAAACATCTGGAAGGATCCTGATGCAATGTGAAATCCGCATACACATCTGGCATGATCCTGATTCACTGTGAATCCCCATACACATCTGGCAGGATCCTGATGCACTGTGAAAACCCCATACACATCTGGCAGGATCCTGATACACTGTGAAAACCCATACACATCCGGCAGGATCCTGATGCACTGTGAAAATCCCATACAAACGTGGCAAAATCCTGATAAACTGTGAAGCCCCCAAACACACCAGGCAGGATCATGATACACTGTGAAAACGCCATGCACACGTGGCAGGGTCCTGATCCACTGTGAAACCCGATAGAAACACGGCAGGATCCTGATAAACTGTGAAACCCACATACACACCTTGCAGGATCCTGATACACTGTGAAACCCACATACGCACCTGGCAGGATCCTGATACATTGTGAAAACCCCATACACACCAGGCAGGATCCTGATAAACTGTGAAAACCACATGCACACCTGGCAGGATCCTGATACACTGTGAAAACCCCATACACACATGGCAGGCTCCTAATCCACTGTGAAACAACATACACACGTGGCAGGATCCTGATACACTGTGAAAACCCCATACACACCTGGCAGGATCCTGATACACTGTGAAAACCCCATACACAACTGGCAGGATCATGATCCACTGTGAAACCCCCATACACACCTGGCAGGATCCTGATACACTGTGAAAACCCATAAACACCTGGCAGGATCCTGATACACTGTGAAAACCCCATACACACCTGGCAGGATCCTGATCCACTGAGAAACCCGATACAAATATGTCAGGATCCTGATACACTGTTAAAACCCAGACACACCTGGAAGGATCCTGATACACTGTGAAAACGCCATACACACCTGGCAGGATCCTGATACACTGTGAAACCCCATACACACCTGGCCGGATCCTGATCCACTGTGAAAACCCCATGCACACCTGGCAGGATCCTGATACACTGTGAAACCCCATAGACACCTGGCAGGATCCTGATACACTGTGCAACACCCATACACATCTGGAAGGATCCTGATGCAATGTGAAATCCCCATACACATCTGGCAGGATCCTGATGCACTGTGAAAACCCCATACACACGTGTCAGGATGCTGATACACTGTGAAACCCCATACACATCTGGCAGGATCCTGATACACTGTGAAAACCCATACACATCCGGCAGGATCCTGATGCACTGTGAAAACCCCAAACAAACGAGGCAGGATCCTGATAAAATGTGAAACCCCCATACACACCAGGCAGGGTCCTGATCCACTGTGAAACCCCATACACAGCAGGCAGGATCCTGATAAACTGTGAAACCCACATACACACCTGGCAGGATCCTGATGCACTGTGAAACCCACATACACACCTGGCAGGATCCTGATACAATGTGAAAACCCCATACATACCAGGCAGGATCCTGATAAACTGTGAAAACCACGTACACACCTGGCAGGATCCTGATACGCTCTGAAAACACCATACACACCTGGCAGGCTCCTGATAAACTGTGAAACCACACACACACTTGGCAGGATCCTGATACACTGTGAAACCCCCATAAGCACCTGGCAGGATCCTGACACACTGTGAAAACCCCATACACACCTGGCAGGACCTGATCCACTGTGAAACCCCATACACATGTGGCAGGATCCTGATACACTGTGAAAACCCAGACACACCTGGCAGGATCCTGATACACTGTGAAAACCCCAAACACACCTGGCAGGACCTGATCCACTGTGACACCCCATACACATGTGGCAGGATCCTGAGACACTGTGAAAAGCCAGACACACCTGGCAGGACCTGATCCACTGTGAAAACCCATACACATGTGGCAGGATCCTGATCCACTGTGAAAACCCCATAAGCACCTGGCAGGATCCTGACACACTGTGAAAACCCCATACACACCTGGCAGGACCTGATCCACTGTGAAACCCCATACACATGTGGCAGGATCCAGATACACTGTGAAAACCCAGACACACCTGGAAGGATCCTGATACACTGTGAAAACACCATACACACCTGGCAGGATCCTGAAATACTGTGAAACCCGATACACACCTGGAAGGATCCTGATGCACTGTGAAAACCCCATGCACACCTGGCAGGATCCTGATACACTCTGAAATCCCATACACACCTGGCAGGATCCTGATACACTGTGAAACCCCATACACACCTGGCACGATCCTGATCCACTGTGAAACCCCATACACATGTGGCAGGATCCTGATACCCTGTTGAAACCCAGACACACCTGGAAGGATCCTGATACACTGTGCAACACCCATACACATCTGGAAGGATCCTGATGCAATGTGAAATCCCCATACACATCTGGCAGGATCCTGATGCACTGTGAAAATCCCATACACACGTGTCAGGATGCTGATACACTGTGAAACCCCATACACATCTGGCAGGATCCTGATGCGCTGTGAAAACCCCAGACACACGTGGCAGGATCCTGATACAATGGGAAACCCATACACATCCGGCAGGATCCTGATGCACTGTGAAAACCCCAAAAAAACGTGGCAGGATCCTGATAAACTGTGAAACCCCCATACACAGCAGGCAGGATCATGATACACTGTGAAAGCCCCATACACACATGGCAGGGTCCTGATCCACTATGAATCCCCATACACACCAGGCAGGATACTGATAAACTGTGAAACCCACATACACACCTGGCAGGATCCTGATGCACTGTGAAACCCACATACACACCTGGCAGGATCCTGACACAATGTGAAAACCCCGGACACACCAGGCAGGATCCAGATAAACTGTGAAAACCACATACACACGTGGCAGGATCCTGATACACTGTGAAAACCCCATACACACCTGGCAGGATCCTGATAAACTGTGAAACCACATACACACGTGGCAGGATCCTGATACACTGTGAAAACCCCATACACACCTGGCAGGATCCTGATCCACTGTGAAATCCCCATACACAACTGGCAGGATCCTGATCCACTGTGAAAACCCCATACACACTTGGCAGGATCCTGATACACTGCAAAACACCCATAAGCACCTGGCAGTATCCTGATACACTGTGAAAACCCCATACACACCTGGCAGGATCCTGATACACTGTGAAAACCCCATGCACAACTGGCATGATTCTGATCCACTGTGAAACACCCATACACACCTGGCAGGATCCTGATACACTGTGAAACCCACATACACACCTGGCAGGATCCTGATACACTGTGAAAACCCCAAACACACCTGGCAGGACCTGATCCACTGTGACACCCCATACACACCTGGCAGGATCCTGATACACTGTGCAACACCCATAAACATCTGGAAGGATCCTGATGCAATGTGAAATCCGCATACACATCTGGCATGATCCTGATTCACTGTGAAACCCCATACACATCTGGCAGGATCCTGATGCACTGTGAAAACCCCATACACACGTGGCAGGATCCTGATACACTGTGAAAACCCATACACATCCGGCAGGATCCTGATGCACTGTGAAAATCCCATACAAACGTGGCAGGATCCTGATAAACTGTGAAGCCCCCAAACACACCAGGCAGGATCATGATACACTGTGAAAACGCCATGCACACGTGGCAGGGTCCTGATCCACTGTGAAACCCGATAGAAACACGGCAGGATCCTGATAAACTGTGAAACCCACATACACACATTGCAGGATCCTGATACACTGTGAAACCCACATACGCACCTGGCAGGATCCTGATACATTGTGAAAACCCCATACACACCAGGCAGGATCCTGATAAACTGTGAAAACCACATGCACACCTGGCAGGATCCTGATACACTGTGAAAACCCCATACACACATGGCAGGCTCCTAATCCACTGTGAAACAACATACACACGTGGCAGGATCCTGATACACTGTGAAAACCCCATACACACCTGGCAGGATCCTGATACACTGTGAAAACCCCATACACAACTGGCAGGATCATGATCCACTGTGAAACCCCCATACACACCTGGCAGGATCCTGATACACTGTGAAAACCCATAAACACCTGGCAGGATCCTGATACACTGTGAAAACCCCATACACACCTGGCAGGATCCTGATCCACTGAGAAACCCGATACAAATATGGCAGGATCCTGATACACTGTTAAAACCCAGACACACCTGGAAGGATCCTGATACACTGTGAAAACGCCATACACACCTGGCAGGATCCTGATACACTGTGAAACCCCATACACACCTGGCCGGATCCTGATCCACTGTGAAAACCCCATGCACACCTGGCAGGATCCTGATACACTGTGAAACCCCATAGACACCTGGCAGGATCCTGATACACTGTGCAACACCCATACACATCTGGAAGGATCCTGATGCAATGTGAAATCCCCATACACATCTGGCAGGATCCTGATGCACTGTGAAAACCCCATACACACGTGTCAGGATGCTGATACACTGTGAAACCCCATACACATCTGGCAGGATCCTGATACACTGTGAAAACCCATACACATCCGGCAGGAACCTGATGCACTGTGAAAACCCCAAACAAACGAGGCAGGATCCTGCTAAAATGTGAAACCCCCATACACACCAGGCAGGGTCCTGATCCACTGTGAAACCCCATACACAGCAGGCAGGATCCTGATAAACTGTGAAACCCACATACACACCTGGCAGGATCCTGATGCACTGTGAAACCCACATACACACCTGGCAGGATCCTGATACAATGTGAAAACCCCATACATACCAGGCAGGATCCTGATAAACTGTGAAAACCACGTACACACCTGGCAGGATCCTGATACGCTCTGAAAACCCCATACACACCTGGCAGGCTCCTGATAAACTGTGAAACCACACACACACTTGGCAGGATCCTGATACACTGTGAAACCCCCATAAGCACCTGGCAGGATCCTGACACACTGTGAAAACCCCATACACACCTGGCAGGACCTGATCCACTGTGAAACCCCATACACATGTGGCAGGATCCTGATACACTGTGAAAACCCAGACACACCTGGAAGGATCCTGATACACTGTGAAAACCTCATACACACCTGGCAGGATCCTGAAATACTGTGAAACCCGATACACACCTGGAAGGATCCTGATGCACTGTGAAAACCCCATGCACACCTGGCAGGATCCTGATACACTCTGAAATCCCATACACACCTGGCAGGATCCTGATACACTGTGAAACCCCATACACACCTGGCAGGATCCTGATCCACTGTGAAACCCCATACACATGTGGCAGGATCCTGATACCCTGTTAAAACCCAGACACACCTGGAAGGATCCTGATACACTGTGCAACACCCATACACATCTGGAAGGATCCTGATGCAATGTGAAATCCCCATACACATCTGGCAGGATCCTGATGCACTGTGAAAATCCCATACACACGTGTCAGGATGCTGATACACTGTGAAACCCCATACACATCTGGCAGGATCCTGATGCACTGTGAAAACCCCAGACACACGTGGCAGGATCCTGATACAATGGGAAAACCCATACACATCCGGCAGGATCCTGATGCACTGTGAAAATCCCCAAAAAACGTGGCAGGATCCTGATAAACTGTGAAACCCCCATACACAGCATGCAGGATCATGATCCACTGTGAAAGCCCCATACACACATGGCAGGGTCCTGATCCACTATGAATCCCCATACACACCAGGCAGGATACTGATAAACTGTGAAACCCACATACACACCTGGCAGGATCCTGATGCACTGTGAAACCCACATACACACCTGGCAGGATCCTGATACAATGTGAAAACCCCGGACACACCAGGCAGCATCCAGATAAACTGTGAAAACCACATACACACCTGGCAGGATCCTGATACACTGTGAAAACCCCATACACACCTGGCAGGATCCTGATAAACTGTGAAACCACATACACACGTGGCAGGATCCTGATACACTGTGAAAACCCCATACACACCTGGCAGGATCCTGATCCACTGTGAAATCCCCATACACACCTGGCAGGATCCTGATCCACTGTGAAATCCCCATACACACTTGGCAGGATCCTGATACACTGCGAAACCCCCATAAGCACCTGGCAGTATACTGATACACTGTGAAAACCCCATACATACCTGGCAGGATCCTGATACACTGTGAAAACCCCATGCACAACTGGTATGATTCTGATCCGCTGTGAAACACCCATACACACCTGGCAGGATCCTGATACACTGTGAAACCCACATACACACCTGGCAGGATCCTGATACACTGTGAAAACCCCATACACACCAGGCAGGATCCTGATAAACTGTGAAAACCACATACACACCTGGCAGGATCCTGATACACTGTGAAACCCCATACACACCTGGCAGGATCCTGATGCACTGTGAAAACCCCATACAAACGTGGCAGGATCCTGATAAACTGTGAAAACCCCATACACATTTGGCAGGATCATGATAAACTGTGAAAACTCCATGCACACGTGGCAGGGTCCTGATCCACTGTGAAACCCGATAGAAACACGGCAGGATGCTGATAAACTGTGAAGCCCACATCCACACCTGGCAGGATCCTGATACACTGTGAAACCCACATACACACCTGGCAGGATCCTGACACATTGTGAAAACGCCATACACACCAGGCAGGATCCTGATACACTGTGAAAACCCCATACACACTTGGCAGGCTCCTAATCCACTGTGAAACCACATACACACGTGGCAGGAGCCTGATACACTGTGAAAACCCCATACACACTTGGCAGGATCCTGATACACTGTGAAACCCCCATAAGCACCTGGCAGGATCCTGATGCACTGTGAAAACCCCATACACACCTGGCAGGATCCTGATACACTGTGAAAACCACATACTCAACTGGCAGGATCCTGATCCACTGTGAAACCCCCATACACACCAGGCAGGATCCTGATACACTGTGAAAACCCATAAACACCTGGCAAGATCCTGATGCACTGTGAAAACCCCATACACACCTGGCAGGATCCTGATCCACTGTGAAACCCCACACACATGTGGCAGGATCCTGACACACTGTGAAAACCCAGATACACCGGGAAGGATCCTGTTACACTGTGAAAACCCCATACACACCTGGCAGGATCCTGATACACTGTGAAACCCCATACACACCTGGCCGGATCCAGATGCACTGTGAAAACCCCATGCACACCTGGCAGGATCCTGATACACTCTGAAACCCCATACACACCTGGCAGGATCCTGATACACTGTGCAACACCCATGCATATCTGGAAGGATCCTGATGCAAAGTGAAATCCCCATACACATCTGGCAGGATCCTGATGCACTGTGAAAACCCCAGACACACGTGGCAGGATCCTGATACACTGTGAAAACCCCACACAAACGTGGCAGGACCCTGATAAACTGTGAAACCCCCAAACACACCAGGCCGAATCATGATACACTGTGAAAACCCCATGCACACGTGGCAGGGTCCTGATCCACTGTGAAATCCGATAGAAACACGGCAGGATCCTGATAAACTGTGAAACCCACATACACACCTGGCAGGATCCTGATACACTGTGAAACCCACATACGCACCTGGCAGGATCCTGATACATTGTGAAAGCCCCATACACACCAGGCAGGATCCTGATAAACTGTGAAAACCACATGCACACCTGGCAGGATCCTGATACACTGTGAAAACCCCATACACACTTGGCAGGCTCATAATCCACTGTGAAACCACATACACACGTGGCAGGATCCTGATACACTGTGAAAACCCCATACACACCTGACAGGATCCTGATACACTGTGAAAACCACATACACACGTGGCAGGATCCTGATCCAATGTGAAAACCCCATACACACTTGGCAGGATCCTGATACACTGTGAAAACCCCATAAGCACCTGGCAGGATCCTGATACACTGTGAAAACCCCATACACAACTGGCAGGATCCTGATCCACTGTGAAACCCCCATACACACCTGGCAGGGTCCGGATATACTGTGAAAACCCATAAACACCTGGCAGGATCCGGATACACTGTGAAAACCCATAAACACCAGGCAGGATCCTGATACACTGTGAAAACCCCATACACACCAGGCAGGATCCTGATAAACTGTGAAAACCACATACACACCTGGCAGGATCCTGATACACTGTGAAAACCCCATACACACCTGGCAGGCTCCTGATAAACTGTGAAACCACATACACACTTGGCAGGATCCTGATACACTGTGAAACCCCCATAAGCACCTGGCAGGATCCTGATACACTGTGAAAACACCATACACACCTGGCAGGACCTGATCCACTGTGAAACCCCATACACATGTGGCAGGATCCTGATACACTGTGAAAACCCAGACACACCTGGCAGGATCCTGATACAATGTGAAAACCCAATACACACCTGGCAGGATCCCGAAATACTGTGAAACCCGATACACAACTGGCCGGATCCTGATGCACAGTGAAAACCCCATACACACGTGGCAGGATCCTGATCCACTGTGAAACCCCCATACACACGTGGCAGGATCTTGATACACTGTGAAAACCCATACACATCCGGCAGGATCCTGATGCACTGTGAAAACCCCAAACAAACGTGGCAGGATCCTGATAAAATGTGAAACCCCCATACACATCCGGCAGGATCCTGATGCACTGTGAAAACCCCATACAAACGTGGCAGGATCCTGATAAACTGTAAAACCCCCATACACACGTGGCAGGGTCCTGATCCACTGTGAAACCCCATACACACAAGGCAGGATCCTGATAAACTGTGAAACCCACATGCACACCTGGCAGGATCCTGATACACTGTGAAAACCCCATACACACCTGGCAGGATCCTGATACACTGTGAAAACCCATACACACTTGGAAGGATCCTGATACACTGTGAAAACCCCATACACACCTGGCAGGATCCTGATCCACTGTGCAACACCCATACACATCTTGAAGGATCCTGATGCAATGTGAAATCCCCATACACATCTGGCAGGATCCTGATGCACTGTGAAAACCCCATGCACACCTGGCAGGATCCTGATACACTCTGAAACCCCAGACACACCTGGCAGGATCCTGATACACTGTGCAACTCCCATACACATCTTGAAGGATCCTGATGCAATGTGAAATCCCCATACACATCTGGCAGGATCCTGATGCTCTGTGAAAACCCCATACACACGTGGCAGGATCCTGATACACTGTGAAACCCCATACACATCTGGCAGGATCCTGATACACTGTGAAAGCCCATACACATCCGGCAGGATCCTGATAAACTGTGAAACCCCCATACAGACCAGGCAGGATCACGATACACTGTGAAAACCCCAGACACACGTGGCAGGATCCTGATCCACTGTGAAACCCCATTCACACCAGGAAGGATCCTGATAAACTGTGAAACCCACATACACACCTGTCAGGATCCTGATGCACTGTGAAACCCACATACACACCTGGCAGGATCCTGATACACTGTGAAAACCCCATACATACCAGGCAGGATCCTGATAAACTGTGAAAACCACATACACACCTGGCAGGATCCTGATACACTGTGAAACCCCATACACATTCTGCAGGATCCTGATGCACTGTGAAAACCCCATACAAACGTGGCAGAATCCTGATAAACTGTGAAAACCCCATACACACCAGGCAGGATCATGAAACACTGTGAAAACTCCATGCACACGAGGCAGGGTCCTGATCCACTGTGAAACCCGATAGAAACACGGCAGGATGCTGATAAACTGTGAAACCCACATCCACACCTGGCAGGATCCTGATACACTGTGAAACCCACATACACACCTGGCAGGATCCTGACACATTGTGGAAACGCCATACACACCAGGCAGGATCCTGATACTCTGTGAAAACCCCATACACACTTGGCAGGCTCCTAATCCACTGTGAAACCACATACACACGTGGCAGGAGACTGATACACTGTGAAAACCCCATACACACTTGGCAGGATCCTGATACACTGTGAAACCCCCATAAGCACCTGGCAGGATCCTGATGCACTGTGAAAACCCCATACACACCTGGCAGGATCCTGATACACTGTGAAAACCACATACACAACTGGCAGGATCATGATCCACTGTGAAACCCCCATACACACCAGGCAGGATCCTGATACACTGTGAAAACCCATAAACACCTGGCAGGATCCTGATACACTGTGAAAACCCCATACACACCTGGCAGGATCCTGATCCACTGTGAAACCCCACACACATGTGGCAGGATCCTGACACACTGTGAAAACCCAGATACACCTGGAAGGATCCTGTTACACTGTGAAAACCCCATACACACCTGGCAGGATCCTGATACTCTGTGAAACCCCATACACACCTGGCCGGATCCAGATGCACTGTGAAAACCCCATGCACACCTGGCAGGATCCTGATACACTCTGAAACCCCATACACACCTGGCAGGATCCTGATACACTGTGCAACAC